>NC_080023.1:61665454-61965757 GCF_030020395.1 Manis pentadactyla | reverse complement strand
CCTATACACTAATGATGAACTAGCAGAAAGAGAAATCAGGAAAACAATTCCATTCACAATTGCATCAAAAAGAATAAAATACCTAGGAATAAACTAACCAAGGAAGTGAAAGACCTATACCCGGAAAACTACAAGGCACTCTTAAGAGAAATAAAAGAGGACACTAACAGATGGAATCTCATCCCATACTCTTGGCTAGGAAGAATTAACATTGCCAAAATGGCCATCCTGCGTAATCTACAAATTCAATGCAATTTCTATCAAAATACGAACAACATTCTTCAACAAACTGGAAGAAATATTTCTAAAATTCATATGGAACCACCAATGACCCCGAATAGCCAAAGCAATCCTGAGAAGGAAGAATAAAGTCGGGGGGATCTCGCTTCCCAACTTCAAGCTCTACTACAAAGCCACAGTAATCAAGACAATTTGGTACTGGCACGAGAACAGACCCACAGCCCACTGGAACAGGATAGAGAGTCCAGATATTAACCCAAACATGTATGGTCAATTAATATACGATAAAGGAGCCATGGACATACAATGGGGAAATGACAGCCTCTTCTACAGCTGGTGTTGGCAAAACTGGACAGCTACATGTAAGAGAATGAAACTGGATCATTGTGTAACCCCATACACAAAAGTAAATTCGAAATGGATCAAAGATCTGAATGTTAAGTCATGAAACCATAAAACTCTTAGAAAAAAAATAGGTAAAAATCTCTTGGACATAAACATGAGCGACCTCTTCATGAACATATCTCCCCAGGCAAGGGAAACAAAACCAAAATGAACAAGTGGGACTATATCAAGCTGAAAAGCTTCTGTACTGCAAAGAACACCACCAACAGAACAAAAAGGCATCCTACAGTACAGGAGAACATATTCATAAATGACAGATCCGATAAAGGGTTAACGTCCAAAATATATAAAGAGTTCATGCACCTCAATAAACACAAAGAAAATAAGGCAATTAAAAAATGGGCAGAGGAGTTGAACAGACAGTTCTCCAAAGAAGAAATTCAGATGGCCAACAGACACATGAAAAGATGCTCCACATCGCTGATCGTAAGAGAAATGCAAATAAAAAACACAATGAGATATCACTTCACACCAGTAAGGACCGCCACCATCCAAAAGCCAAACAACAACAAATATTGGCAAGGTTGTGGAGAAAGGGGAACCCTCCTACACTGCTGGTGGGAATGTAAATTAGTGCAACCATTGTGGAAAGCAGTATGGAGGTTCCTCAAAAAGCTCAAAATAGAAATACCATTTGACCCAGGAATCCCACTTCTAGGAATTTACCCTAAGAATGCAGCAGCCCAGTTTGAAAAAAACATATGCACCCCTGTGTTTATTGCAGCACTATTTACAATAGCCAAAAAATGGAAGCAACGTAAGCATCCATCAGTAGATGAATGGATAAAGAAGATGTGGTACATATACACAATGGAATATTATTCAGCCATAAGAAGAAAACAAATCCTACCATTTGCAACAACATGGATGGAGCTAGAGGGTATTATGCTCAGTGAAATAAGCCAGGAGGAGAAAGACAAGTACCAAATGATTTCACTCACATGTGGAGAGTAAGAAGAAAGAAAAAACTGAAGAACAAAAGAGCAGGAGACTCACAGAACCCAATAATGGACTAAGAGTTACCAAAGGGAAAGTGACTGGGGAGGATGGGTGTGAAGAGAGGCATAAGGGGAGGGGAAGAAAGGGGGCATTATGATTAGCATGTATAATGGGGAGGCACAGGGAGGCCTGTGCAACACAGAGAATTAGTGAGTCTTCAGCATCTTACTACGCTGTTGGACAATGACTTTAATGGGGTTTGTGGGGGGGCCTTTGTGATGGGGGGAGTCTAGTAAACATAATGTTCCTCATGTAATTGTAGATTAATGATACAAAAAACAAAAAACTACATTAAGTTAAAAACACTTTAATTTTAAAGATTACTCTAGTAGTTGTGCTGAGAACAGAATGTCAGAGAAGAAGTAGAATAGGGAGACAGATTAGGAGGCAGTAATCAAGGTGGTGATGAAGGTGGCTTAGACCTTGTTGGTTGTAATTTTTATGAAAATAAAGCAACAGGATTTGCTGATACATTGAATAAAGAGGGTGCCAGGAAAAAAGAAAAGAAAGAGTGATTCTGGAGGCTTCCCAGAGAAAAGACGGCAGCATGAGTGTGTGGTGGAAATCTCCTCCCAAAACCACATGTATTTTGAAAATACAGCAAATACAACTATTCCTAAAAGAGGGACCAGAAGTAACAGTACACCAGCCAATCTACATCTGGGAGAAGTCAACATCTCACAGAAGATGATAAAGCAAAAAGCCATGACCTGGCTGGACCCAAGCACTTCCCCTACCCCTGGCTCACCAGTGGGAGGGAAAGAATCAGTATGGGGAGGGAGTGGAAGCACAGGACTGCTAAACACTCAGCCCTAGAAATCTACCCTGGGAGCACAGACCTACATTGCATGGTGCTCTGGAGATTAGAGGGGCTGAAAAGCAAAGTCAGAGACTAAGACTGCAAACAGGTTCCCACAATCAGCTGCGCTGGGAGAAAAGAAAAGCAGATGTTTTAAGGGAGCTCTTAAGTCAGGTGGCTGCTAAGGAGCAAGGATCAAGGAGAGGGAACAGGTAGACAAATCGTCCTGGCACACTCAGCCCAGCAGGGTGGGAACTTTCAGGAGCTTCAGGTGCCCTATCCCCCTAGTTGGCAATGCAGCCCCGAGGCTCCTCACCATGATAAGCATCTTGCATCTCCTTCTTCCTCGCTGGCCCATGTGTGCAAATGGGCTCTCCCCGTCATTGGGGCAGACCAGACAGAGGGCACCTCCACCTATAGCAACTACACAGTTTAATGAAGAGGCTTCTCACTGGGTGCGGCAAACCGGCCCAGACCCAGAGGCTGCTCCCTGTGCTCAGTTGACCGGCACAGACAGTGGAGGTGGGTTCTGAGACAGGGAACCACAAAGGGGCTCTGCTACTGCGGCAGAACCCGCGCCGGTTGCCTGTGATGCCCATCATCAACCAAGGTCAAACTAAGGGCCACCCCACCCACGTCAGTTTGTGCGATTAACCCAGATGCCACTTCTTGACAGCAGTTAACCGGCACAGGCAGCAGAGACAGGCACAGCGACCAGCAAGCACAAGCAGGAAGGGATTTTGTCCTCCCAGCAGACAGCGTACCACTTGCCAGAGACCACTCCTATCACTCAAGGACTGTGAAAAGGCAGGAAAACCTTGTTTAATTCAAAATTCCTCAAACACCAGAAAGAGGGCTCAGTGAGACTGAAATCACCAATCTTCCAGAAAAAGAATTCAAAATAAAAGTCATACGCATTTGATAATGTAGCTAAATAAAAATATTCAAGAGCTGAGGGATGAATTTAGCAGGGAGACAACTGAAATTAAACAAACTATGGAGGAATTTAAAAGCCGACTAGGTGAGGTAGAGGAGACAATAAATGAAATAAAAACCACAGAATAGGAATACAGAGAAGCTAAGGCAGACAGAGACAAAAAGATCTCTAGGAATGAAAGAATATTAAGAGAACTGTGTGACAGATCCAAATGGAACAATATTCGCATTACAGGGGTAATAGAAGAAGAAGAGAGAGAAAAAGGGATAGAAAGCATCTTTGAAGAAATAATTGCTGAAAACTTCCCCAATGTGGGGAAGGAGATAGTCTCTCAGGCCATGGAAGTCTACAGATCTACCAATACAAGGGAACCAAGGAGGAAAACACCAAGACATATAATAATTAAAATGGGAAAGATCAAGGACAAGGACAGAGTATTAAAAGCAACTAGAGAGAGAAAAAAAATCACCTACAAAGGAAAACCCATCAGACTATCAACAGACTTCTCAGCAGAAACCTTACAGGCCAGAAGGGAGTGGCATGATATCTTTAATGCAATGAAACAGAAGGGCATACAACCAAAAATACTCTACCCATCCCTACAGTATATTTTAAAGGGACTGCTCAAGATGGAAGTGTGCATAAGACTAAACAGCTGTCACCAGAGAAAATAAAACCACAGCAAAGGAAGTAGGCCAACTAAATACTCACCAAATGCAAAATTAAATCAGCTAACTGCAAAGTCAGTTAAGAAATACACAAAGAGTACAGAATATGACACCTAACATATAAAGAGTAGAGGACGAAGAAAAAGAAGGGAGAGAAAAAAGAATCTTCAGTGTTTATAATAGTGTAATAAGTCAGTTAAGGTAGATGCTAGATAGTAAAGAAGCTGCCCTTGAGCCTTTGGTAACCACGAATCCAAAGTCTGCAATGGCAATAAGTACATATCTGTCGATAATCACCCTAAATGTAAATGGACTGAATGCACCAATCAAAAGACAGAGTGTCACTGAATGAATAAAAAACAAAACCCATCTATACGCTGCCTACAAGAGACTCACTTCAAAATCAGACATACACAGACTACAAGTGAAGGGGTGGAAAAGATATTTCATGCAAACAATAGGAAGAAAAAAGCAGGAGTTGCAGTTCTTTTATCAGACAAAATAGACTTCAAAACAAAGACAGTAACAAGAGACAAAGAAGAACATTACATAATGTTAAAGGGGTCTGTCCAACAAGAGGATATAACCATTATAAATATCTATGCACCCAACACAGGAGCATCTACATATGCGAAACAAATACTAACATAATCGAAGGGGGAAATAGAATGCAATGAATTCACTTTAGGGGACTTCAACACTCCACTCACTCCATATGACAGATGAGGAAGATACAAAATTGGTATTTGGTAGGCACTGCATTGCAAAATACTCAACAAAATATTAGCAAACTGAATTCAAAAATACATCAAGAGGATTATACATCATGATCAAGTGGGATTCACCCCAGGAATGCAAGGATGGTACAACATTTGAAAACCTATCAACATCATCCACTCTATCAATAAAAACAAGGACAAAAATCACATGATCATCTCCATACATGCTGAAAAAGCATTTGTCAAAATTCAATACCAATTCATGATAAAAACTCTCAACAAAATGGGTACAGAGGGCAAGTACCTCAACATAATAAAGGCCATATATGACAAACCCACAGCCAACATCATACTTAACAGCGAGAAGCTGAAAGCTTTTTCCTTTAAGATTGGGAACAAGACAAGGATTCCCACTCTCCCCACTTTTATTCAATGTAGTTCCGGAGATCCTAGCCATGGCAATCAGACAACACAAAGAAATAAAAGGCATCCAGATTGGTGGGGAAGAAGTTAAACTATCACTGTTTGCAGATGACATGATACTATACATAATAAACCCTAAAGAATCCACCCCAAAACTACAAGAACTAATATCTGAGTTCAGCAAAGTTGCAGAATACAAAATTAATACACAGAAATCTGTTGCCTTCCTATACACTAATGATGAACTAGCAGAAAGAGAAATCAGGAAAACAATTCCATTCACAATTGCATCAAAAAGAATAAAATACCTAGGAATAAACCTAACCAAGGACGTGAATAACCTATACCCTGAAAACCACAAGAAACTCTTGAGAGAAATTAAAGAGGACACTAATAAATTGAAATTCATCCTATGCTCTTGGGTAGGAAGAATTAATATTGTCAAAATGGCCATCCTGCCTAAAGCAATCTATAGATTCAATGCAATCCCTATGAAATACCAACAGCATTCTTAAACGAACTGGAAGAATTAGTTCTAAAACTCATATGGAAACACAAAAGACCCCAAACAGCCAAGGCAATCCTAAGAAGAAAAAATTAAGCAGGGGGAATAAGCTCCCCAACTTCAAGCTCTATTACAAAGCCACAGTAATCAAGACAGTTTGGTACTGGCAGAAGAACAGACACATAAACCAATGCAACATACTAGAGAGTCCAGATGTTAACCCAAGTGTATATGGTCAATTTATACACGATAAAGGAGCCATGGACATACAAATGGGAAATGACAGCTCTTCAACAGCTGGTGTTGGCAAAACTGGACAGCTACATGTAAGAGAATGAAACTGGATTACTGCCTAACTCAATACACAAAAGTAAAGTCGAAATGGATCAAAGACCTGAATGTAAGTCATGAAACTATAAAACTTAGAAGAAAACATAGGCAAAACTCTCTTGAATATAAATATGAGCAACTTTTTCATGAATATATCTCCCTGGGCAAGGGAAACAAAAACAAAAATGAACAAGTGGGACTATATCAAACTATAAAGCTTCTGTACTGCAAAGGACATCATCAGTAGAAGAAAAAGGCATCCGACAGTATGGGAGAATATATTCATAAATGAAATATCTGATAAGGGTTTGACATCCAAAATATATAAAGAGCTCACACACATCAACAAACAAAAAGCAAATAACCCAATTAAAAAATGGGCAGAGGAGCTGAACAGACACCTCTCCAAAGAAGAAATTCAGATGGTCAACAGGCACATGAAAAGATACTCCACATTGCTAATCATCAGAGAAATGCAAACTAAAACCACAATAAGGTATCACCTCACATCAGTTAGGATGGCCAACATCCAAAAGAGAAACAATAACAAATATTGGCGAGAATGTGGAGAAAGGGGAACCCTCCTACACTGCTGGTGGGAATGTAAGCTAGTTCAACCATTGTGGAAAGCAGTATGAAGGTTCCTCAAAAAACTCAAAATAGAAATACTATTTGACCCAGGAATTCCACTCCTAGGAATTTACCCTAAGAATGCAGCAGCCCAGTTTGAAAAAGACATATGCACCCCTATGTTTATCGCAGCACTATTTACAATAGCCAAGAAATGGCTAAGTGTCCATCAGTAGATGAATGGATAAAGATGTGGTACATATACACAATGGAATATTATTCAGCCATAAGAAGAAAACAAATCCTACCATTTGCAACAACATGGATGGAGCTAGAGGGTATTATGCTCAGTGAAATAAGTCAGGTAGAGAAAGACAAGTACCAAATGATTTCACTCATCCATGGAGTATAAGAACAAAGCAAAAACTGAAGGAACAAAACAGTAGCAGATTCACAGAACCCAAAAATGGACTAAGAGTTACCAAAGGTAAAGGGACTGGGGAGGGTGGGATGGAAGGGAGGGATAAGGGGATTAAAGGGCAATATGACTAGAATGCATAATGTGGTGGGGTTACATGGGGAAGGCTTTATAGCACAGAGAAGATAAGTAGTGGCTCTATAACATCTGACGATGCTGATGGACAGTAACTGTAATGGGGTATACGGTGGGAACTTGATAATGGGGGGAATCTAGTATAACTACTATGTTGCTCATGTGACTGTATTTTAATGATACTATTATAAAAAAAAACAGTACCACTTAAAACAGCATCAAGAACTATTAAAGAGTTCGGCATACATTTAACAAAAGATGTATAAGACCCATATTTTGAAAATTACAAACTAGTGCTGGTAGAAACTAAAGACCTCAATAAATATATACACTCTGTTCTTGTAGTAGAAGGCACAATAATTTTGAAAAGGAACAAGTTGGAGTACTTACACAACATCATTTGAAGATTTATTATAAAGCTGCAGTAATTAAGACAGTATTAGGTAGGCAAAAAGATAGACATACAGACCAACAGAATGCAAAGTCCAGAAATATACCAATTTAGTTCAAAATGGATCATAGACTTTAGTGTAAAACTAGAAATGAACAAAGACCTAATTATAAAAATTAAAACTATAAAACTCTTTAAAGAAAACGTAAGAGAAAATCCTAGTGATTTTTGTAAATATTTCATATACAGGAAACAAAAAAATTATAGAAGAAAAAATCAACAAAGTGGGGAAAAATTAATAAACTGGACTAACTCAAAATTTAATAATTTTGTTCTTCGAAAGCAGTATTAGGAAAATGAAAATGCAAGTCACAGATTGGGCAAAAATATCTGTAAAATATATATCACAAAGGACATGTTTCTAGAATAAAGATCTCTTACAGTTCAAATATAAGATAAACAACGCAGTAAAAAATGGACAAAAGAATTGAACAAACACTTCACCAAAGAAGATACACCAATGGCTCATAATCACATGAAAAGCTGTTAAATATCATTATTCATTATGAAATACCATGAGATACTATTTCACACTTACTGGAAGGCTAAAATAAAAAAAAAAACTGTTCATACCAACTATTTGAGAGGATGTGAACGATCTGCAACTCTCATACACTACTAGTGGGAATGATGATAAATGGTACAACTACTTTGAAAAATGTTTGGCAGTTTGTTATAAAGTTAAACACAGCAATTCTATTCCTAGGCATTTACTCAAGAGAAATGAAAACACACATCCAAAGACTTGTACGTGAATGTTTATACAAGCAATCTTGTTAATAGCTAAAAATTGGAAACCCAGATGCCCACCAACAAGGAAATGTATCAACACATTTCTGTACATTCATACAAAAGAATACTACTCAGCGATGAAAAGGAATTAACTATTGATACACAACATGAGTAAAACTCAAAAAATTATGCTGAAAGAACAGACCAAAAAAAGGCCAAAAACAAAACCAAAAAAAAAAAAAAAAACCCCAAACAAACCCCAAAAGAGTATATACCATATGATCTCATTTATATAAAATTCTATGAAAAGGCAAAGCAATCCCCAGTAACAAAAGGAGATCTGTGATTAAATGGGGGCTAGGAGGAAGAAGGACAGATTACAAACAAGCACCAGGAAACTTTTGGATATGTTCATTATTTTGGTGGTGGTTGTGATGGTTTAATGGGTTTATATATATGCCAAAACTCATCAAATTGTACATTTATGTGCATTTATTATATTTCAGTGTTTCAATAAACCTGTATTTGGGGGGAAGAAATCTAAGTGGAGATGTCAAGTAAGTATTTGAATATACAATTATAGATGTCAATCAAGAGGTCTGCGTTGGACATACACATTTGAGAGTAGTAGCATATAAAAATGATATTTGAAGTCACAAGCCTGGATGAAATCACCAAGAGAAACACTAAAGAAGGAAAGGAGTCTGTGCCATGGGACATTCCAATGTTAACGGGCTGGGGAGATAAGAAAGAAAACAGCCAAGGAGACAAAGAAAGAGTAGCCTAGTGAGACAGAAATAAAATCAGAGGCCTGTGGAGACTGAGAAACAAGTGAATAAACTGTTTCAAGAAGAAAGGAGTGATTAAACTTTCAAATAATACTGACAGATCAAGTGCTAGGTCTGAATGTCACGTGATCAAGACATGATGTAGCACTGCTAACACAGGCAGAAGTAATTTCTGTTAATGCACAGAATGGCTGGAGTATGGAGAAGTCAATACTTTCCTGAGAGGCAGTACAGTAGAATAGAGGAAGTCCACAAAGGTTTTTGAGTCAAACCAGTTAAATGCATATCCGTCTACTTTGTAGCCACACTACTTTGGGCAGATAGACTGACTGTATCAGGCCTGTATCCTTTTTTTGTAAAATAAGGATAATTTCATGTGGGGCTTCATTGAGGATTCAAAGTAAGTAAAATATCTAGCACGATGCTTAGAAAGTAGGTACTAAATAATCAACATCATCACCATTCCTAAGACAGATTTCTCAGCCTTGGCACTGTGGACATTGGTACTGTTGTAGGAGGTTCCCTATGTATTGTAGGGTGTTTAGGGGCATCCCTGGCCTTTATCTACAAGGTGCCAGCCACACTCCCTTACTTCCCCTCTGGTGGGACAACCAAAATATCTCCAGACTTTGCCAAATGTCCTCTAGGTGGCAGGAGGGGCCAAACTGCCCTCAGTTAAGAACGAGTCATAAGATTTGGGACATAAGCTATGTATGTGTAAATATTATCAAGTTTTAAAATTATACAAAACAATCTCGTTATGCTGATTCAGGAAAAATTTCAGAGTCCTATAAGGTCAGAGTTATGAGCATTATCACCAAGATGCAAAAAATGTAAAAGTAATGCGTAGCCTATGATATCCCTAGGAATATACTTGTCTATAAACAAGCCCTGATATTGACATTTTAACTTATATTTATCTTTCTCATAAAAGTTACATGCAATCTGCCAAAAAAAGTAGTTATTTGAGTTTATGATTGGACACTAAATAAAAATAAATTCACTGCATTTTTTTAACATTAGTAAACTATTAATTTTTTGCCCTTTAAGTTTGATTTTTTACATTAATGATGGCTCCAGAAGAATTATTTAAGGAAGCAGTCATTATTTCTACTTCTGGAAAATCAGGTACAGGAGGGGTTGACAGTATGAAAAAAACTACTTGAAAGCTATAAATGTTACTGCACAATTACCGATACATTGAGGATATTACATTAAGGTGGCAGAGGTTTGATGCTACATAAGTCTAATATTAATCATAAAGATGCCTAATATTCAAAAGTAACTAGAATGGCATCAAGGGGCATGCTCTACCATGGATCTGCTTAAATGATTTGCTCTTGTACATTTGGGAGCCGATAAAATTCTGTGCCCTAATTATTCATACATAAAAAGTAAAAGTTTGCATGTTAAATTGTGATTTTCAAAGCTTAAAGGTGAATTTATCTCTGGAGCTGGAAAAAAACTCAGACTGTGCACCCTTCCCATTTTATTAGAAGCTGGTATGATGATGGAAAGAGAAATTACAAAGAAACTGGAACAGAGCAGAACAGAAGCCCTGAGTCCCACAGTATGGTAAATGCCATGTATCCAATAAAATATCATCAGATTTGGTGGACTAATAAGCCTATCTTGTTTTAAGCCACCCCAGAGCCCTAAAGAGCCATAGCTATGTGGGGGTGATACCAGAAATAAATACCTAGCCAAATCCTAATAAAACTTTATAGATAAAGAAGCAGATAAAGAAAACTATATAAAAAGCAGCCAATGAGGAACAACTGTCAAGTGAACAGCTCTCAAAATACACAAGAAATCTATGTGGAAAAGGCGATGACCTTCTCCCCTTTACAAATTGTCTCTTTCCAGAAATTAAGATTATAGCAATGCAATGGCCTAATTGTGGATGCTTTGTAGGGCTATTTTACATTTGCATTAAGTTCATATTTATTGCATGAGATAACACTTGGGTATAGAATTAGTGAAAAAATGCTTTTGAAATATGTTATATAATGATTTTTATTTAAGTGGTGTGAATATAGTTGAGAATATAGACTCAGTCACAGAGGCAAGACAGAAATATATGTGAGTGTAGCAGGCTGGGCATAAGACAATACAGAGGATGGAGAGAACACGCCGTATCTAAGGGAAGCAGCAGTTATTCAACTCCAGCAGACTGCTGCCATGTGGAAATGCAGGCCCAGGTGTCATCAGTCTCCACATTGTTTTAAGAAAGAAGTCTAAAAGCCGATGTGAAAACTAATGTGAAAGCTCCCAATGTGCAATATTGGCAACTTAAGTTATTAAAAATACTTAGTGGTTAAACAAACTTGCTTTAGGCTAAAGGATCATGACCTCTAGAGAAAAGCTCAAAATAGAAGTCACTGACATTTGGGAGAATACTGAAAGTTGCAAGCTAACCTAAAAAAGAAGGGGGAAAAACCCAGACTTGGTGGGTTCTCCCTATGAAATATTTTTTAAATGCTGAGGTATTTTATATGGATAAGTGCAAACAACTAAGCTATAGGTGTAAGCCTTGGCTGGTATTTCTCAAAATGCGGGACAGTGGAATGTTAATAGGTATCAGAGGAAAGCAAGCACCTATCTACAAACAGATTTGGATTAAAGAAAGTTACAGGATTCTTCATTGGATTAAAGAAAGAAACCTGAAGAATAGGTTTCTTTACTGCAGGATATCTTATTTACATATAATGTAAATTCTGTGAAGCTTCAATGGGGGATAAAGTGTGTTATGTTTATTTAACCATGTGCTACTCTTTAAGGAATGCAGGTTTAACCTAAGAAAAAGTTTAATTCAGTGTTTGCATTGACCACAAGCTAGTAACTTAGAAAGTAGCAGAATTAATACACTTGACTTATTTTCTAGCTATACTGTATAAACTACCATACCTTAACAGTACATAATTAAGGTCTGTTTTGACTTGAACTAGTAAAATATGATTCTATTCCAAGGATCTATGGTTCCTTCTGGTTTAATAATGTCAATTTAAAATTTTAAAAAGTGTTTGTGAGATAACTCCACTTCTTTTAAGTTGTAATTATACAGACAGCACTTTTGAACTTTAATGTGGAATCCTACAAAAATTGGTTAAGCAATTAAAGTAATATACAAAGCTATTTTGGTATAACAGTAAATTCAGCTAAAACTAATGTAACTACTACACTAATTATATCTAAAAGTTATAAACAAAAACTAGACCCTTGAAAAGTTGTATCTGTTTTACATATAAGCAAAGTATGAGATAAACTATCCTATCTCATCCAATATACTTATTTTAAAACTTCTAGAACTGTTTATTTTTTATATCCTATAGTTTATATACCAAATGCTATACATATGTAACCTACAAAAGTAAATGACTCTTTAAGATAAATGAAAAAATAATAACTAAATGGCTCTTTGCTACTATAGTGAAATAAACCCAAGCCAGGCATATGAAATTCAAGATTGCTTTTTAAAAAGTCCTCATAAACTTCTGGAAATATTTCAGATCAATTTATATGACTGGCTTTTAACTAAATGTGTATATATACATTTATTCATCAAACATTCATAGTTGCACTTTCTGCAGAGGTAGCAACAATATTCAAAAACATTTCTGGACCTTCTCTTAGGAATTCCACTCCAGATCAAGTTCATAACCCATATTATGGAGGACAAAACTGCTTTACAGAAAGATATTCTAATAAAAGCAGTCCTAACTCAGAGTAAGGGAATATCAAGTAATCTTCTTTTACACTGTGGTCAATCAGGTAAACCAGAACACCTGTATTTTTTAATGTTGGCATCTTCTATAAACTAGTTGTATAAGTTACAAGATTTAATAAAGAATCTAGTCAGAAAAATGGCCACAACTTATTAAATCAGAAATCTATGTAATACTTAAAAAAACGTACCAAATAAACAAATCCTATTTACTAGATGATACTATATAAGCTACATGATCTCTGGGCTTCCATTTTCTCATCTATAGAAAAGAGAAAAATGCCACCTACCTTACAGGCTGCTATAAAGATCAAATAAGATAATGGACATGAAAATACTGTAAATTTTAAAGCTCTATGCAAATATGATGGAACAATAATACAAACAACAACTACTGATCTGTACTACCCAACAAGGAAACAGCTTATCACAAGAGTCAAGGCATAATGTTCTAGTACTTTCTTCTTTCAAATAAGGGGTTCAAATGTCACAAATGATGATGTCATACACCTTAGTTTTTTTTAGTTTTTGTTTAGTATAGGCAACTTGGTTATGTACCATTTAAAACCTATTTTATTATTTTTACTATGCTTAGTTTTTATTTTCTATAAATAAAACCATGCTATATATATATATTTTTTATTAAAGTATCATTGATATACAATCTAATGAAGATTTCACATGAGCAACACTGTGGTTACTACATTCACCCATATTATCAAGTACCCCACACACACCCCATTGCAGTCACTGTCCATCTACTTAGTAAGATGCTATAGAGTCACTACTTGTCTTCTCTGTGCTATACTGCCTTCTCCATAACCTACCTACATTATGTGTGCTAATTATAATGCCCCTTAATCCCCTTCTCCCTGCCCACCCACCCTCCCCAGCCCTTTCCCTTTGGTAACAGCTAGTCCCTTCTTATGAGTCTGCTGCTGTTTTGTTCCTTCAGTTTTGCTTTGTTGTTTAAAACCTACTTTAGATGAGGATATTCTCTTCCTCAATTTAAAAAGCTGAGTATCTCAGGAAAAATAGTAAAACAAAATAAAATAAAACTTGACTACTGTAATTCTGAGGAAAAGAAATATCAATGTTAAAAGTAAATGGAACCTTCAACAGATGAATGGATAAAGATGTGGTACATACACAGAATGGAATATTATTTAGCCATACAAAGAAAAGAAGTCTTCCCATTTGCAACAACATGGATGGATCTAGAGCGTATTATGCTCAGTGATACAAGCCAGGTGGAGAAAGACAAATACCACATGATTTTACTTATTTGTGGAGTATAAAAACAAAGAAAACAGAAGGAACAAAATAGCAGTAGACTCACAGACACCAAGAAGGTACTAGTGGTTACCAAGGGGGCCAGGGTGGGGTGGGGGGTGGGGGTGAAGGGGATAAAGGGGCACAAAAATTCACAATACAAGTTGGTCATGGGGATGGTAGTACAGCATGGAGAACACAGTTAATGATTCTGTACCATCCGACTACGCTGACAGGTAGTAACTGCACTTAAGGGGGTGAGTATTTAATAATATGGGTAACTGTTGAACCACTGTGTGGTATATCTGAAATCAACATAATATTGTATAGCAATGATGCTTTAATAAAAAAAAAAGTAAATGGAACTTAAAACAGACCACCAGGAAAAATAAACAATACTGGTGAGTTCTATGAATAAAAAAAATGTCATTAACTGGACATTTGTTGTGCATGCATTATTTTAAAGCAATAATATCAACATGTTAAGTATTCCCTGAACTGGAATACCTTCCAGTTCTTATTGAATATAGGTAAAATTTATACATATACATATGTGTATATACATATTCAAATATTTTTATTTTTTAATAAACTGCCTCAAAAAATTTTTCCCATGAAGCATGCAGAAAGCAATTTGAATAGATTGTCCTACCAAAGAAAAAGCTTTATTTTGTTAAAAGAAGCACTAGAGTATTTTTTATGCTCTGGACAATAAATAGATTTGGTAGCCACAGAAATAATAAATAGTAATAAATATTATCAAATACTCCTTTTTAATTAAGGAATTCTTAAACAGAGAGACAAATCTCAAGATTTTTTTAACCAGCCAGAAGAAACATCACTTGACAGAGTTCTTTCCTATTATTAGAAAAAATTATACAGTGTAAAAGCATCATGTATATGTAAATGCAATCTTTTACCTTCAACATCATGAATAGGTAGACAAAAATAAATAAAAAGTGGATGATACAGAAAAGTTTCTTCTGTAGTCCATTCATAATAAAATAAATAAGAGCTTTAAAATGTCAAATAAGCAATATATTGCTCTTCTTAGAAGAGACTCATGTTCATTTTACTCAAGTACCTGAGATATCCTAGAAGAGATACAGCATACTTAGGATTATGAGACAGATTTATCTTTAAATCAAAAGATTAGAAATATCCCCAATGTAAATACCTCTAAAATGGAGTTCATTAAGTCAGCTAAGAATATCTTTTGATGAAGCAGTAGAAAGTATCAATAATAGAACTGAAGGACACACTTTTCAATATCTAGATTTTTTAAATTTTCTCTTTCAGGATAAGTAAATTTTCACTGAAGAAAGTTTAAATTCCTATTTTAATCTTCCCTACAAAAAGTGATCCTACTACTTCTTTTCCAAAGGACCATTTATCCTGCATTATCCAAAATATTATTTTTGGATGCTGAACTAAAAGGAGCCAAACACATAAAGGAACAAAAAATGGAACTAATTAACATGATTATATTATAAATTTATAACAAATGAAAATCACCTAAGAAATACTGCTGCTTTACATTGTTTTGAAACAGAAAAATTATCTGCTGTAAACTAGATAAAAGCTAAATTTCTAATCTGAAACTTAAAAAAAGAAAAGATTTTTTTTTACATTGTTGCACATAATTTTCTCATTTGAGAAATAATTAAGAAAAATAAGTGTTTCTCGAAAGTATGTTCTTGTGTACACTGTATTTAAGTGTCATGTGACTAAGCCTTTTTTTTCCATGGATACCAAAGCATGTTTTACTAAAGATTTTTCATCCCTGAGTAATTAATAAAGTTAAGCTGTAAACTACATCACAGAGAAATTAAAGAAAAGGAATATTTAAGTCTAAGATACTGTTATTATTCAACCCAATCCAGTTTCAAATGTTCCTATTACTGGTATTCTGCGAAGTTAATATCCATATATTTCTGCTCTATTTTTATTTTAATAAAACATGTGCAAACTCAACATCATGTAGATTACTTTGTGACTTTTTACTTAGAATTTCAAAGGATCCTATAATTTCAGTGGACATTAGACTTATGCATGAGTATGTCCATCCTTGTGTTGTGTAGAATAATAAAAAACCCACTATGTCCTACTGCAACAGCCAATCAGACATGAGGAACACACTCTTCAACTGCACTGTGGAATGTTAGTCAATGCATGTTTTTACAATTTATAGAACAAAATATATATAGACTTCCAGTCAAGTATTTCATGGATTGGCAATAAATTATGTAAATGACAGACTACCTTAAGTATGCAAGTAATTTGAAACAAAAGGAAAAGAATGTACCAAAGAAATGTGTAAATTTCAAACTGACTCATATCATTTTACACCAAAAAGACTTAATGTAAAGAAACTTTCTCAACTTAATATATTGTTGCTCTTTATAAATTAAGTCCATGTTAAAAGTTTAAGTATTTATTAGGAAAGGACACTAACTTCATATTGTTCACCAGATAACATATAAATAAAATCTGATTTTCAATATAGGCCAAAAAATATTTTTTAATCCTTAAATTATTAATATTTATACTTAACTGAAACCAAATACAAAGAGAGGGAAAATATACCTCCAAATCACATACAAAGCAATCATCTTAAAGATAACTTTCTGGGACTAAGTTTTTATCTTTTCTTTATTGACTTAAAAAGAAAAAAAAACTTACATTTGTAAAATAAACAATTTTAAAACCAGCAAAACCGGCACAATCCAGTTTATGTACAGAAAACACAGTGAAAGAAACTTACCTAGTTCTTCTTCTTCATCATTAGATATTATATTATATAGTGTGTCCAAAGCATAACCTATTATTTCTGAATCCGAACTGGAAAAAAGAAATTATTACACTTATACACTGCTACTAAGAGTATAAACTGTCATGACCATTTTTAAACAGATATTTAGCAAGACTGTATTAACATTAATTCCATTTCTAAAATCCCAATTGAAGAAAACACCAGAATGCAAGCTATAAAAAATATATAAAGTTTATTTATATGTAAAAACTGAGAGGCAGACTAAATGTCCAGTAATAAAAAAATGTACAGTAAATCCACACATATAGCAGCAATGAAAAAAATTTATTTTCAAAGAATGTTTAATGACATGGTAAAACATCTTTAATATAATGCCAGTAGGAAGAAACTGAATATAAAAATTAACATACAGAATAATCCCATCTAGCAAAAAATATACACATCTGTGTATGTGTCCACATATATATAAAACCCTATAATCTGTAAAATAAATTGAACTGAGACAAGGTCAAAGATTCAGTGAATACAAAATGATCAGAAGTGGGAAATGAAAGCAAAGATGAGGGACAAAGGGGTCACAACAAGAGGATGTAGACCTCAAATGCAATGGGTTTTTAAAGATGTTATTATTATTTATTGTTTTGTGTTTGAGAAATTTTGAAAGACCTCTTTTACAGGAATATTGAGAAACGAGGAATAGAAGGAAACTTCCTCAAAACAAAAAAGGGAATCTATGAAAATCCCACAACTAGCATCATATTAATGGTGAAAGACTGAATGCTTCCCATCTGAGATGAGGAATAAGATGGTAATGCCCCTTTCTAGCCACCTCTGTCCAACATTGAACTGGAGCTTCTAGCTAGAGCAATTAGGCAAGAAAGGGAAATAAAAGGCATACAAATTGGAAAAAAAAGTAAAACTATACCTATTCACAGATGACGTAATGTTGTATATATAAAGTCCTAAGGAATCCACTAATAAACTATTAGAACAAGTACATTCAGCAAAGTTGAAGGATACAAGTTCTATATAAAAAATAAATTGTTCTTTTGTATACTAGCAATGAAATATTAGAAAATGAAAAACATTTATTTCTACTTAAATAACATAAAAACGATTAAAATACTGAGGAATAAATTTTATTAGAAGTATAAGACTTGTACACTGAAAGCTATAAAACATTGCCAAAAGACATTACCCAAGACTCAGACAAATGAGAAGACATTCTGTGTTCACGAAGAGGAAGATGTAGTATTTTTAAGATAGTAATATACCCCAACTTGATTTATAGATTCCCACAACCACTATAAAAATTTTAGCTGCTATTTTTGTAGAAATTGACATGCTGATTGACAAGCTGATCGTAAAACATGTATGGGAATGCAACAGATCCAGAAATAGCCAAAACAATCTTGAAAAAGAACAAAGTTGAAGGACTCATGTTTCCTCATTTCAAAACTTACTACAAATTTACAGTTATCAAGACTGTGTGGCACTGGCATAAGGATAAACAAATAAATCAATAGAGTCTAGAAATAAAGCACAACATTTATTTCAATTGGTTTTTGGCAAGGATACAAAGACCATTCAATGGGAAAGAACAATCTCTTCAACAAATGGTGCTGGGACAACTGGATATCCACACGCAAGACAAAGTTGGACCCCTACTTCATACCACATACAAAAATTAACTCAAATGGACCAAAGATCTGAATGTATGAGCTAAAGTTATAAAACTCTTAGAAGAAACACAGGCTTAATTCTTCAAAACTTTTGGATTAGGCAATGGTTTCTTAGATATGCCATCAAAAGCATAAGCAAGCAAAGATAAAAAACATAAACTAGACTGTCAAAATTAAAAACTTTTTGTGCTTCAAAGGACACCATCAAGGAAGTGAAAAGACAACCCAAAAAATGAGAGAAAACATTTGCAAATCATGTGTCTGGTAAGGGACTTATATCCAGAATATATACATACAATTCAACAATAAGAAGACAGGTAGCCCTATTAAAAATAAGCAAAGGACTTAAATAGACATTTCTCAAAGAAGGTGTGTATATATGGTTAAAAAGCACATGAAAAGATGCTCAAAATTATTAAGTAAAATGCAAATCAAAACCACAATAAGTTTGCACCCACTAGTGTGGCCATTAAAAAAAAAAGACAGTAACAAGCATTGGTGAGGAGAAATTGGGACTTTGAATACTGACAGTGGGAATGTGAAATGGTACAGCCTCTGTAGATAAGAGTTGCGCAATTCCTCAGAAACTTAAGAATTACCACGTGACCTACAAACTGCATTCCTATATACAAAACATGTTCACAAAAAAACTAGTTCATAAATGTTCATAGCAGCATTATTATTCATAATAGCCAATAAATGGAAATACCCCAAATGTCCTTCAACTGACAAATGGATAAATAAAATGTGGCATATCTACACAATGGAATACTATTCAGCCCTAAGAAGGGGTGGAATACTAATATATGTTACATATGTATGAACCTTGAAATATTATGCTAAATGAAAGAAGTAAGACACAAAAGCCACATATTGTACGATTCCTTTTACATGAAATGTCTAAAATGTCAAATCTATATAGAGAGTAGATTAGTGTTGCCAAGCAGTAGTGAAAGGAGGTATAGGGAATGATAACTAATACATAAAGGATTTCTTTTGAGGTGGTGAAAATGTTCTGGAATTGGATAGTGGTGATGGTCGCACAACTTTGTGAATATACTAAACCGACTGAAATGTATACTTTTAAAAGGGTGAACTTCATGGTATATAAATATATCAATTAAAAAATAACAACTGAAGTGTCTTGGTTTGGAAACATCAATGAGAAATAGCCAACTTTTGGGCCTTGAGTGTGGGACTTAGGAGAACAAGCAGTCCCTCCTCAAGATGGCTATAAGAGAAGCAAACTCACAGAACAGATGGAGAGTTTCAAGATATTTCAAGAAAAGGAACATAGCTCTCTGTGATGCAGCCAAAGATGGAGGGGATGCAGTGGAAGGAGTCTGAGAGTATTAGCTGGATAAGCCAGAAGCACCAGCAGGAAACACTAATAAGGATGAGAAGTGGGGAAGATGGTTGCTGAAATACAGACCTCCGCATTCAATGAAGTTAAAAAAATAAGGGGACTTTGAAAATAAAGACAATAGATAAATATGAAACAAATGGAAAGGAATTTAATTTAGCAGTGAGAGGGAATGAAACACAAGAAGGTTCATAGAAGTTTGGCTTTGTTTATACATTTTTATTTTCTGCTGTACACTTAAAGTGACAATACAGTTCACTTCACATAAGAGGTAGCACTCTATTTTTCGTATTGAGATGTTAGTCATTTCATTACTAACTTCAATAGACCCAGTGAGAAAATGCACACATGTAATAAAGACACACGAAGTAAAAAAGAAAAATTGTATATATGTATAATCATCACACTAAAATTTTTTTGACCTAGGGTCCATTTACTGTAACTTGGAATATTGTTTAAAACAGGTAACTAACTTAGGTGATTGTATTAGTTTTCTACTGATGCTGTAACAAACTTAGTGCTTAAACAATACAAATATATTATCTTATAGTTCTGAAATCAGAAGTCTGAAATGAGTCTCACTGGACTAAAATCAAGGTCTTGGAAGGGCTGCACTCCTTCTGGAGGTAGGGAGAATCTGTTTCCTCGCCTTTTCCAGTTCAAGAGGCCTCCTTCCCCTATTTTCGAAAGCAGATCAACGTTTTGTCATATAACCTCATTCTGACACCTCTTTTGCATTCCTGTTTCACTTTTAAGGAGCCTTGGAATTACACTGGGCCCACCTGGATAATCTAGGATAATCTCCCTACAGCAAAGTCCCTTTTGCCATCTAAAGTAACTTTCATAGGCTGTGGTGATTAGAATGTCAACATCTTTGGGGGGACCTTATTCTGCTTACCACAGTTCTCCACAATGATTTAACAGCAGACAGTCTGGACACATCCAATGCATTTATTCAAATGTATCAGAATTAGCTGGCTTTGAAAAAATAGCCAATGTAAGTTATACTGTCTAAGAGGACAAAAAGTTCTAACTGATATGAATGAGCAGCTGGGCACTGCTGAAATATAACTAAAGAAGAGGCTATGAAGTTATTAGATAAACAGGCAATATCAAGTCTTTATAAAGTTTATGTGCTTTGCTTCATTTGAGAGCTCAGACTTCATACCAGACTGAGCTGGTAAAATGCATTAAATAGGTGATACAAGATTTTTTTAAACATCACACAGACAACTCTTGCAATGTACAGAACTAAATGAATGGAAGGACAAAAAGATCAGAAGTAAAGAAGAGAGTTTGGAGATGGTGGTGGTTTTAAATTAGTTCCCAAAATTCTTTGATACAGCTCTCTTCAAAAGGTTGAACCTAATTCTCCTCCTCGTATAAGTGCAGACTGTATGTGATTTCTAAGACTAAATCCTAAATGCACTGTGGCTTTCCTTGTACTCTCTTTCTAGGATCACTTGTTCTGGGAGAAGCTAGTTGTTGCTGTATCCTGATGCTCAAGTAGCCTGAGAGAGAGAGAGAGAGAGAGAGAGAGAGAGGAGAGCGCAACAGAGTAAGGTAGTGAGGCCTCTTGTCTCTTGTCAACAGCAGTGTGAGTTAGCCGTCCTGGAATCAGACCCTCCAGCCTCAGTGAAGCCTTCAGATGACTGCAGTCCTGGCTAACATCTTGACTGCAATTTTATGAGACCCTGAGCCAGAATCACCTAGCTAAGCCACTTCTGAATTCCTGATCCACAGAAACTGTGTGATAATAAATAAACTGTGAGCCACTAAGTTTCGAATTAACTGAGAGCCAGAACCAAGAAACTCAGATTCCAGCTGTTTTTTTGTTCTTGATGTGCATAATAGTAAGGAGAGGGATGAGCTGAGCATGAATCTTCCAGTTTCCTGCTTGAATAGTAAGATGCTATCAACTGAAATGAACTCAAGTCAAAAGGCAGTTGAATATACTCAGCCATTAAAAAGAATGAAATCTTGCCATTTGTGACAACATGGATGGACCTAGAAGGTATTATACTAAGTGAAGTAAGTCAGACAGAGGTGGTCAAATGTCATACGATTTCACTTACATGTGGAATCTAAAAAATAAGATAAATGAACAAACAAAACAGAAATAGACTCAACAAACAGAGAGTTCCAACAGAGGAGGGGGAGTGGATGCATAGGTGAAATAGGCGAAAGAGAAAAAAATTAGAGGGGATTTTGATATCTTGATCCAGGTGATGGTTACATGAATGTGTATACTCATGTCAAGATCCATCAAGCTGAAAACTAAGATTGTGCATTTTATTTCATGTACCTCAATTAAAAAAAATAAAATAGAAATTTAAAAAACAGTAGAAGGCAATGAGGGTATGGGCAATTAGAAGCAGGAAAACCAGAGATAAATAGACTTTTTTTTTTTTTAATATGTACTTTTTTTAACTCACAAAACCTCCTATCTCTTTGTTTTCCTTTCACTTAGTGTGTTGGAAAAACCATGCATTTTTTTCTTGTAGAATGTTCCAGTCTGGATCTTGCTGATTGCAGTACCATGTGTAGTTGAACAAGTTTCTGTGCCTTTTGTATTGTTTTTTGTTCTTATTTTAATTCATTTTCTTATCATTAATCTATAATTACATGAAGAACGTTATGGTTACTAGACACCCCCTTCACAAAGTCCCCCTCAACAAACCCCATTACAGTCACTGTCCATCAGCGTATTAAGATGCTGTAGACTCACTACTTGTCTTCTCTGTGTTGCACATCACTCCCTATACCCCCCGCACATTATACACACTAATTGTGAGGCCTTTCTTTTTCCCTGCCCTTATCCCTCCCTTCCCACCCCTCCTGCCCAGTCCCTTTCCCTTTGGTAACCATTAGTCCATTCTTGGGCTCTGTGATTCTGCTGTGGCTTTGTTCCTTCAGTTTTTCTTTGTTCTTATACTCCACATATGAGTGAAATCATTTGGTACTTGTCTTTCTCTGCCTGGCTTATTTCAGTGAGCATAATACCCTCTAGCTCCATCCATGTTGTTGCAAATGGTAGGATCTGTTTTTTTCTTATGGATGAGTAATATTTCATTGTGTATATGTACCACATCTTCTATATCCATTCATCTACTGATGGACATTTAGGTTGCTTCCATTTCTTGGCTGTTGTAAATAGTGCTGCGATAAACAGAGGGGTGCACCTGTCTTTTTCAAACTGGAGTGCTGCATTCTTAGGGTAAATTCCTAGGAGTGGAATTCCTGGGTCAAATGGTATTTCTATTTTGAGCGTTTTGAGGAACCTCCATACTGCTTTACATAATGGTTGAACTAATTTGCATTCCCAACAGCAGTGTAGGAGGGTTCCCCTTTCTCCACAACCTCGCCAACATTTGTTGTTGTTTGTCTTTTGGATGGTAGCGATCCTTACCGGTGTGAGGTAATATTTCATTGTGGTTTTAATTTGCATTTCTGTGATGACAAGCGACGTGGAGCATCTTTTCATTTGTCTATTGGCCATCTGAATATCTTCATTGGAGAACTGTCTGTTCAGCTCCTCTGCCCATTTTTTAATTGGAATATTTGCTTTTTGCTTGTTGAGGTGTGTGAGCTCTTTATATATTTTGGATGTCAAGCCTTTATTGGATCTGTTATTTATGAATATATGCTCCCATACTGTAGGGAACCTTTTGTTCTACTGATGGTGTCCTTTGCTGCACAGAATCTTTTCAGCTTGATGTAGTCCCACTTGTTCATTTTTGCTTTGGTTTCCCTTGCCTGGGGAGATATGTTCATAAAGAAGTCGCTCATGTTTATGTCCAAGAGATTTTTCCCTATGTTTTTTTCTAAGAGTTTTATGGTTTCATGACTTACATTCAGGTCTTTGATCCATTTCGAATTTACTTTTGTGTATGGGGTTAGACAGTGATCCAGTTTCATTCTCTTACATGTAGCTGTCCAGTTTTGCCAGCACCATCTGTTGAAGAGACTGTCATTTCCCTATTGTATGTCCATGGCTCCTTTATCATATAGTAATTGACCATAAATGTTTGGGTTAATATCTGGGGTGTCTATTCTGTTCCACTGGTCTGTGGCTCTGTTCCTGTGCCAGTACCAAATTATCTTGATTACTGTGGTTTTGTAGTAGAGCTTGAAGTTGGGGAGCAAGATCCCCCCCACTTTATTCTTCCTTCTCAGGATTGCTTTGGCTATTCGGGGTCTTTGGTGTTTTCATATGAATTTTTGAACTATTTGTTCTAGTTAGTTGAAGAATGTTCTTGGTAATTTGATAGGTATTGCAACAAATCTGTGTATTGCTTTGGGCAGGACAGCCATTTTGACGATATTAATTCTTCCTAGTCAAGAGCATGGGATGAGTTTCCATTTGTTAGTGTCCTCTTTAATTTCTCTTAAGAGTGTCTTATAGTTTTCAGGGTATAGGTCTTTCACTTCCTTGGTAAGGTTAATTCCTAAGTATTTTATTCTTTTTGATGCAATTGTGAATGGAATTGTTTTCCTGATTGCACTTCCTATTAGTTCATTGTTATTGTATAGGAAAGCCACAGATTTCTGTGTATTAACTTTGTATCTTGCAACTTTGCTGTATTCCAATATAAGTTCTAGTAGTTTTGGAGTGGAATCTTTAGGGTTTTTTATGTACAATATCATGTCATCTGCAAATAGTGACAGTTTAACTTCTTCTTTACCAATTTGGATTCCTTGTATTTCTTAGTTTTTTCTAATTGATGTGGCTAAGACCTCCAGTACTATGTTGAATGACAGTGGGGAGAGTGCGCATCCCTGTCTTGTTCCCGATCTCAGAGGAAAAGCTTTCAGCTTTTCACTGTTCAGTATGATGTAAGCTGTGGATTTATCATATATGGCCTTTATTATGTTGAGGAACCTGCCCTCTATGCCCATTTTGTTGAGAGTTTCTATCATGAATGGATGGTGAATTTTGTCTAATGCTTTTTCAGCATCTATGGAGATGATCATGTGGTTTTTGTCCTTCTTTTTGTTTATATGGTGGATGATGTTGATGGATTTCCGGATGTTGTACCATCCTTGCATCCATGGGATGAATCCCACTTGGTCATGGTGTATGATCCTTTTGATGTATTTTTGAATTCGGTTTGCTAATATTTTGTTGAGTATTTTTGTATCTAAGTTCATCAGGTATATTGGTCTGTAGTTTTCTTATTTGGTGGGGTCTTCGCCTGCTTTTGGTATTAGGGTGATGTTGGCTTCATAGAATGAGTTTGGGAGTATTCCCTCCTCTTCTACTTTTTGGAAAACTTTAAGGAGAATGGGGATTATATCTTCTCTGTGTGTCTGATAAAATTCTGAGGTAAATCCATCTGGCCCGGGGGTTTGTTCTTGGGTAGTTTTTTGATTACCACTTCAATTTCTTTGCTGGTAATTGGTTTGTTTAGATTTTGTGTTTCTTCCTTGGTCAGTCTTGGAAGGATGTATTTTTCTAGGAAGTTGTCCATTTCTTCTAGGTTTTCCACCTTCTTAGCATATAGGTTTTCATAGTAGTCTCTAATAATTATTTGTATTTCTGTGGGGTCCGTTGTGATGTTTCCTTTCTCATTTCTGAATCTGTTGATGTGTGTTGATTCTCTTTTTCTCTTAGTAAGTCTGGCTAGAGGCTTATCTATTTTGTTTATTTTCTCAAAGAACCAGCTCTTGGTTTCATTGATTTTTGCTATTGTTTTATTCTTCTCAATTTTATTTATTTCTTCTCTGATATTTATTATGTCCCTCCTTTTGCTGACTTTAGGCCTCATTTGTTCTTCTTTTTCCAATTTTGATAATTGTGACATTAGAATATTCATTTGGGATTGTTCTTCCTTCTTTAAATATGCCTGGATTGCTATATACTTTCCTCTTAAGACTGCTTTTGCTGTGTCCCACAGAAGTTGGGGCTTTGTGTTGTTTTTGTCATTTGTTTCCATATATTGTTTGATCTCTATTTTGATTTGGTCGTTGATCCATTGATTATTTAGGAGCATGTTGTTAAGCCTCCATGTGTTTGTGAGCCTTTTTGCTTTCTTTGTACAATTTAGTTCTAGTTTTATTCCTTTGTGGTCTGAGAAGTTGGCTGGTAGAATTTCAATGTTTTTGAATTTACTGAGGCTCTTTTTGTGGCCTAGTATGTGGTCTATTCTGGAGAATGTTCCATGTGCACTTGAGAAGAATGTGTATCCTGTTGCTTTTGGGTGTAGAGTTCTATAGATGTCTACTAGGTCCATCTGTTCTATTGTGTTGTTCAGTGCCTCTGTGTCCTTACTTATTTTCTGTCTGGTGGATCTGTCCTTTGGAGTGAATGGTGTGCTGACGTCTCCTAAAATGAATGCATTGCATTCTGTTTCCTCCTTTAGTTCTCTTAGTATTTGTTTCACATATGCTGGTGCTCCTGTGTTGGGTGCATATATATTTATAATGGTTATATCCTCTTGCTGGATTGAACCCTTTATCATTATGTAATGTCCTTCTTTATCTCTTGTTACTTTCTTTGTTTTGAAGTCTATTTTGTCTGATACTAGTACTGCAACACCCGCTTTTTTCTCCCTATTATTTGCATGAAATATGTTTTTCCATCCCTTGACTTTTAGTCTGTGCATGTCTTTGGGTTTAAAGTGAGTCCCTTGTAAGCAGCGTATAGATGGGTCTTGTTTTTTTATCCATTCAGTGACTCTATGTCTTTTCATTGGTGCATTCAGTCCATTTACATTTAGCGTGATTATCGATAGGTATGTACTTATTGCCATTTCAGGCTTTAGATTCGTGGTTACCAAAGGTTCCAGGTTACTTTCCTTACTATCTAAGAGTCTAACTTAACTCACTTAGTATGCTGTTACAAACACAATCTAAAGGTTCTTTTCTATCTCGCCTCCTTTTTCTTCCTCCTTCAATCTTTATATATTAGGTATCAAATTCTGGACTTTTTGTTTATCTCTTGATTGACTTTGAGGATATTTAATTTAATTTTGCATTTGCTTCGTAATTAGCTATTGTACTTTCTTTACTGATAAATTGACTTTTAAACATTTTGAATTCAAGATACCTATGAGATTGTGATAAAGCAGAAATGTCTGTTGAGCAGCTAAAGCTTGCAAGATATATTTAACTAGACTAAAGATTTGAAAGCTATCCATGCACAGTTGTTAATTAAAACCAAATACACAGATGAAATCTCTGAAAGGGAAAGTGAAAGGGCTAAAAATAGACTGAGTGATCTTCTCTTAAGACCTGCTCAGATTTAACACTTCACTCTTATTGGTAGTTTATTTCTCAAAAAATCCCAACTCTGGATAACTGATAAACCATAATATGTATATTATATTATAGAATAGTCAATATAGTATATCAAGGTGAATATCAAAACATCCATTTACCCAATTCAAACCCAAACCTTAAGGCTTTAATTAGCAATTACTATACTCCACTTTTATATAATGGAAAGGTCTCAAACCTTGAAGGTTAAGATTATGTTTGTTTTAATGCTTAGCACAGTGGTTTACACCTAGTGTCCAAAGATATTAATTGAAATGACAACTGAAAGTGAAAGCTTAATAGCCTTAGTACGTTGATTATTTGTGGAATAGTGTCTTAAACAAATTAATTAAAATTTCAAGAAAAATTAAGGAGAAAATCCTTAAGTAGAAACTTACCGATCTGTTTGTAAAACATGGATAAGATGTTCCATAGCTTGAATACCTACTTCCAAACGGTATTTCTGCACACAAAAAATATGTTATTAAAGTAACTAGTATCTAACTTAATAAACTTAATAACTGATAAAGCATTACGGACCTTGGACAATGATTTCAGAGCACGCACAGCATTTCTTCGATCATCAAGTAAAGTAGATGAAGCTACTCTGTCACAAAGCTTTTGAATCTGTTGCAAAAAAATTAATTAGCATTAACAGAATAAAAAGAACAAAACAGAAACTTGAAGTTTCCCAAATTTATACCATCTAATTTGAATTAAAAAAAATTAACAAATGGGATGTCATGTAAATATTCTTTCAAAAATCTAAATTAACTACTTAGGTAGTATTATAATCTAATAAAAAAGATCAAAGAGATTTTTCACAGACACTAGAAATAAGGGAGAATTAGAAGTCAAGTATGTCATATAAATTGAGGAATTAAGAGAAAACATTAGTAGAATCAGAGGTTGCTAAAAATGTCTATTATGACAATTTGAAACAAATCCTAATGTCTGTTAGGGATATGGTAGAAGATGAGAAATTATTTTTATAAATCTTTAAAAATAATAGTTGTTTATATCAAAACTTTACCTTAATGTTTCCACTATATACTTGAACAGAGAAGTCAGAACTATAGAACAACAATTTTCAGTTTTAAGTGTGCCTCAAAATCTACAAGGATAAAATGTTCCTATTATAAAAGCTTTCAATAAATGTGCAGGAATAAAAATTTGAACTGAATTTTAAAATAAACCTCAGAGCATTACTTACAGTAGGAAAGCAACAGGAAACAACTGTGCATCAATAGAAGAAAAACTAAGCAAGTTGTACATGGTTTAGTGGAATACTATGTAGCTCCTCAATAGAGTTAACTGCACAAACATGAAAATACTATGATTTAATAAAAAATGTTAAAAAAACAAGTTGTATTTGCAGATGACATGATACTGTACATAAAAAACCCTAAAGACTCCACTCCAAAACTACCAGAACTGATAATTGGAATACAGCAGAGTTGCAGGATAGAAAGTTAATACACAGAAATCTGAGGCTTTCCAATACACTAACAATGGACTAATAGAAAAAGAAACCAGGAAAACAATTCCATTCAAAATTGCAACAAAAAAAATAAAATACCTAGGAATAAACCTAACCAAGGAAGTGAAAGACCTATACCCCGAAAATTACAGGACATTCTTAAAAGAAATTAAAGAGGACACTAATAAATGGAAACTCATCCCATGCTCTTGGCTAGGAAGAATTAATATCATCAAAATGGCCATCCTGCCCAAAGCAATCTACAGATTTAATGCAATCCCTATCAAATTACCAACAGCATTCTTCAATGAACTGAAACAAATAGTTCTAAAATTCATATGGAAACACCAAAGACCCTGAATAGCCAAAGCAATCCTGAGAAAGAAGAATAAAGTAGGGGGGGATCTCGCTCCCCAACTTCAAGCTCTACTACAAAGCCACAGTAATCAAGATAATTTGGTACTGGCACAAGAACAGAGCCACAGACCAATGGAACAGAATAGAGACTCCAGACATTAACCCAAACATATATGGTCAACTAATATTCGATAAAGGGGCCATGGACATACAATGGGGAAATGACAGTCTCTTCAACAGATGGTGCTGGCAAAACTGGACAGCTACATGTAAGAGAATGAAACTGTCTAACCCCATATATAAAACTAAACTCGAAATGGATCAAAGACCTGAATGTAAGTCATGAAACCATAAAACTCTTAGAAAAAAACATAGGCAAAAATCTCTTGGACATAAACATGAGTGACTTCTTCATGAACATATCTCCCCAGGCAAGGGAAACCAAAGCAAAAATGAACAAGTGGGACTATATCAAGCTGAAAAGCTTCTGTACAGCAAAGGACACCATCAATAGAACAAAAAGGTATCCTACAGTATGGGAGAATATATTCATAAATAACAGATCCAAAAAAGGGCTGACATCCAAAATATATAAAGAGCTCATGCACTTCAACAAACAAAAAGCGAAAAATCCAATTAAAAAATGAGCAGAGGAGCTGAACAGACAGTTCTCCAAAGAAGAAATTCAGATGGCCAACAGACACATGAAAAGATGTTCCACATCGCTAGTCATCAGAGAAATGCAAATTAAAAGCATAATGAGATATCACCTCACACCAGTAAGGATGGCCACCATCCAAATGACAAACAACAAATGTTGGCGAGGTTGTGGAGAAAGGGGAACCCTCCTACACTGCTGGTGGGAATGTAAATTAGTTCAACCATTGTGGAAAGCAGTATGGAGGTTCCTCAAAAAGCTCAAAATAGAAATACCATTTGACCCAGGAATTCCACTTCTAGGAATTTACCCTAAGAATGCAGCAGCCCAATTTGAAAAACACAGGTGCACCCCTATGTTTATCACAGCACTATTTACAATAGCCAAGAAATGGAAGCAACCTAAGTGTCCATCAGTAGATGAATGGATAAAGATGGGGTACATAAACACAATGGAATATTATTCAGCCATAAGAAGAAAACAAATCCTACCATTTGCAACAACATGGATGGAGCTAGAGGGTATTATGCTCACTGAAATAAGCCAGGTGGAGAAAGACCAATACCAAGTGATTTCACTCATATGTGGAATATAAGAACAAAGGAAAAACTGAAGGAACAAATCAGCAGCAGAATCACAGAACACAAGAATGGACTAACAGTTAGCAGAGGGAAAGGGACTGGGGAGGATGGGTGGAAGGGAGAAGGGGGGGTGAAGAAGAAAGGGGGCCTTACCAAGGAGTGATTCTACAACATTTGCTATGCTGATGGACAGTGACTGTAAAGGGGTTTATAGGGGGGACCTGTTATAGGGGAGAGCCTAGTAAACATAATATTCATCATGTAAGTGTAGGTTAATGATACCAAAAAAAAAAAAGGCAGTTCCTGTGTGGAGACCTCCAATGAGTTCTACACAAGGGTATAAAGGGCATATAAAAGTGTAGGCAAAGGGTCTGTTTGTGTTTATACAGAGGATCAAAGCCTAATTGGGCTACCCCGAAAATGAACTAAGATACGATATGAAAAAGAACTTCCAACATCAGCACTCTCTGGAAGACTCATGCCAGAAGATGATCATCAAAAAACCCCAGCAAAGATCCACGCACTGCTACAGCTGTAGATGCACTCATCCCACCAGTTCCTGGACTTGCCATGGGAATGAAGAAGGAGATATCTAAGCTGGCCTGTGCATCCAGTAAAACAACAAATTTGACTGGATCTATACTGTTGGAACTCAACCAAGAATTAGGAGAAGTGCAAATTGTAGCGCTCCAAAATCTTACAACTACAGACTATTTACTGTTAAAAGAACATATGGGATGTGAACAGTCCCCAGGAATGGGTTGTTTTAATTTGTCTGATTCCTCTCAGACTGTTCAAGTTCAGTCGGACAATATCCACCATATCATAGATAAGTTTTCACAAATGCCTAAGGTGCCTAACTGGTTTTCTTGGTTTCACTGGAGATGGCTGGTAATTACAGGTATGCTTTGGTTAGGTAACTATACTCCTATTATGTTAATGTGTGTGCGCAATTTAATTAGTAGTTTAAAACCTATACATGTTGAAGTTACTCTACAAGAAGATATGTCAAAGAAATAATCAATCTTCCCATGTTTTCTTCCGCCTGCTACTTCTATAGCTTTTCTTCTTCCTTCCTAATTACAACCCTTAATAGAATTCGTGCCTCATATCAAATTTACCGAGTATCATAATTCTTCCAAGTGGTAAAGATACCTCAAGACAAATGCTGGGCATAGAAGCCACAGGGCATAAATGCAAAGAAGTAAAAAGCTAACCTTTTCAAACAATAAGGCTTCTCTCTCACTTACCAACTTTACATTTCCCTGTATGGCCCCGGAAGATGACTGGTTAGCCAGAGACGGGTGAGCTTCCTCAAGGGAGGAACAACCTAAGATAGGCACAGTCGCAGGGGGGCCATCAGGTGAGAAATTGGGGATCAACAGAGGTGAGGCTTAGAACCTCACTCCCTCTGTTCTGAGAGAAATCTTCTGCATACGTGGATGTTTTATTGTCCTTGTCTAGCTTGGATTAACACATAGTCTACAGGCACACACCTGATCATCTACATTTGCTCTCTTACAACACTAAACTATGTTTTCTACCTTTATCTTGTATCTACCTACCACTTCAGCATTTTATTAAAAATAATAATAAAGAGAGAAATGTGGTATCCACATATAAATCAAGTATAAAAATCAAATGAGTATTCATATTTGAACTGACTGTTTATAGTTCATAATGCATGAGCAAAACCAAAAGTTTCTGTGATGACTGCCCTTGTACTGCTCACCATGTAACTTATTCACTATGTAAAAATTTGTTCTCCATGTAAGAACTTGTTCGTTATGCTTCAGAAGATTGGAGACTGACGAAAATCAGGCTTGGGGTGAATTAATGATTGTGCATTGAGCATTGACTCCCCTATACAGAATTTTATTGTTGTTAACAACCATTTGATCAATAAATATGAGAGATGCCCTCACAACAACAACAACAAAAGAAAAAGTACACACTTCCAATTGTAAAATAAATAAGTAACCGGGATGTAATGTATAGCATAAGGAATATAGTCAAAATATGGTTAACAACTTGGTATGGTGATAGCTTGTACCTAGAATTATCATGTATATAAATGTTGAATCACTGTGTTGTACACCTGAAACTAATGTAATGTAATACTGTGTGTCAACTACCCTTCAATAAAAAATAATTTTCTACAAAAGAAAAAAAAAAAAAAAAAAGAAAGGGGGCCTTACGATTAGCATGTATAATGTGGCCGGGGCACGGGAAGGGCTGTACAACACAGGGAAGACAGGTAGTGATTTTACAGCATCTTACTACGCTGATGGAGAGTGACTAATGGGGTATGTGGGAGGGACTTGGTAAAGGGGGGAGTCTGGTAAACATAATGTTCGTCATGTAATTGTAGATTAATGATACCCAAAAAAAAAAAAGCAGGTTGTAAAACTGTTTCTATATTATGAGTCCACTAAAACAAAAGTACCATATTGAATGTGTATGTAAAATTCCATTAAAAAAGAACTTAGAAACTTAAAACTACAAAACTTCTAGAAGAAAGCCCAGGAAAAAATCCTTGTAACCTTTAATAAGGCAAAAATTTCTCAGATACATACAAACCATAAAAGAGAAACAAGAGAAACTGAGGTTCTAGCCACAAAGAGATAAAAAGCATCTAAATTGCTAAGGAAGAGGTTAAACTCTCTCACTACTGGCCCATGACATATATAGGAAACCCTATGGACTCCACCAAAAAACTATTAGAACAACTGAATTCAGCAAAGCTGCAAGATACAAAATTAATACACAGAAATCTGTTGCAACCTATATACTAACAATGGATTAGCAGAAAGAAAATCAGGAAAACAAGTCCATTTACAATTGCATCAAAAATAATAAAATACCTAGGAATAAACCTAACCAAGGGGATGAAAGACTTACATGCTGAAAACTGTAAAACACTCATGAAAGAAATTAAAGACACCAGTAAATGGAAAGCTATCCCTTCTCTTGAGCAGGAAGAATTAATATTGTCAAAATGCATCCTGTGCAAAGCAATTTACAGATTCAATGAAATCCTTATCAAAATACCAACAGCATTCTTCAATGAACTAGAGCAAATAGTTGTAAAATTCATATGGAACCACAAAAGACCCTGAATAGCCAAAGGAATCCTGAGAAAAGGGAACAAAGCCGGGTGTATTACACTCCCTGACTTCAAGCTCTACTACAAAGCCCTGGTTATCAAAACAATCTGGTACTGGTACAAGAACAGACCCATACATCAATGGAACAGAATAGAGAACCCAGACATAATCCCACATATATGTTGTCAATTAATATATGAAAAAGAAGCCATGATTATACAATGAGGAAAAGAGAGCCTCTTCAATAACTGGTGTTGGGCAAACTGGACAACTAAATTTAAGAGAACGAAACTGGATTACTGCCTAACTCCATACACAAAAGTAAACTTGAAATGAATCAAAGACCTGAATGTAAGACATGAAACCATAAGACTCTTAGAAGAAAACATAGGCAAAACTCTCTTGAATATAAGCATGAGCAGTTTTTTCCTGGATACATCTCCTCAGGCAAGGGAAACAAAATGAAAAAATGAACCAGTAGGACTACAGCAAACGAAAGCTTCTGTACTGCAACGGACACCATCAGTAGAAGAAAAAGGCATCCTACAGTATGGGAAAATATATTCATAAATGAAATATCTGATAAGGGTTTGACATCCAAAATATATAAAGAGCTCACACACATCAACAAACAAAAAGCAAATAACCCAATTAAAAAACGGGCAGAGGAACTGAACAGACACTTCTCCAAAGAAGAAATTCAGATGGCCAACAGGCACATGAAAAGATGCTCCACATCGCTAATCATCAGAGAAATGCAAACTAAAACCACAATAAGGTATCGCCTCACACCAGTAAGGATGGCCAACATCCAAAAGAGAAACAATAACAAATATTGGTGAGGATGTGGAGAAAGGGGAACCCTCCTACACTGCTGGTGGGAATGTAAGCTAGTTCAACCATTGTGGAAAGCAGTATGGAGGTTCCTCAAAACGCTCAAAATAGAAATACCATTTGACCCAGGAATTCCACTTCTAGGAATTTACCCTAAGAATGCAGCAGCCCAATTTGAAAAACACAGGTGCACCCCTATGTTTATCACAGCACTATTTACAATAGCCAAGAAATGGAAGCAACCTACGTGTCCATCAGCAGATGAATGGATGTAGATGTGGTACATATACACAATGGAATATTACTCAGCCATAAAAAGAAAAGAAATCCTGCCATTTGCAACAACATGGACAGTTCTAGAGGATATCATGCTCAGTGAAATAAGCCAGGTGGAGAAAGACAAATACTATGATTTCATTAATCTGTGTAATATAAAAACAAAGCAAAACAGAAGGAACAAAACAGCAGTAGACTCAGAAACACTGAGAAGTGACTACTGGTTACCTAGTGGAAGGTGTTGGGGTGGGGGAGAGGGTGAGGGGAATAAAGGGGCACAAAAATTCTCATTCACAATATAAGCTGTTCATGGGGATGGTAGTACAGCATGGAGAATATAGTCAATGATTCTGTAACATTTTCCTATGTTGACTGATAGTAACAGTACTAGAGGGGGTAAGGATTTAAAATATGGGTAACTGTTGAACCACTGTGTTGTATACTTGTACACTTGAAACCAACAAAGACTGTATATCAATGATTTCAATTTAAAAAGTAAATATTTAAACAAATTGGACTTCATCATTCTGTTCTTTGGAAGACACTGGTGACTGAAGATATAAACCAACTGGGTGATAGTATTTGGAAAGCATCTGATAAAGAAATTTGTAAATCCACTATACTCAGGTCCCTTATAGCTCTAACTATATATTATTACTCACTCTTTAATGACAGATCTTGCTAAGATTTTATAAGTAAGATTTTGTGATATAATTCAAACATTTGCACCCTATATATCTGAAATAATGGTGGTTTAAATACACAGTGTTTTCCAAATTACGTTCTGAAGACTTCTAGTGTCCCAGAAGATATTAATAGATTTCCTATGATCACAGAACCAGTAGGAAACACAAGGTTATACAAAATTAAATAGGTTTCTGCACTGCAGAATTTCTATAAGTCTTTACTATGCTGATTTTGCATTTCTTTGTACTGCAGATACAGTATAACCAAGCCTAGCTTTACTTCTTTATTCATTCTAAATGCTCTCATTTAGAAATTATTCTTACCTTAAGCTGTACTTACCTTCATAATTACTATATTGACTTTCCAAAATGGAAATAATGCAACCTTCTCTTTATTTAATAACTGGTTCATATTTTTATTAACCTTTAGAAAAACTATGTAATTACCTCTTAAAAACTTATCTTCTTACTCTCAGCTTAAAAAGTCTTTTAGGCCAAAAATAGTTTTCCTAAGCATGATTGTAATTTCCTCTACTTGAGTCTTGTACATCATTTGTTAATTTTTTTCTAGGTATTTGTAGCTAATATTATGAATGGGAAATCTTTTGTAGGCATTTTCTGCTCTTTCCTAGCCTTAGACCAGGAGCATAGGTTCTAGATCTGGGATTTCCATCTCCCTTGGAGTACTTTAGTCCCAGTACCATGCAGGGCTTGAACTCGAGTCTCAGCCCCATTTTTGGTTTATACATGTAGATTTGTGTCAGAATATGAACCTCCATGTCTAGGAGCTCTTCAGTCATTTGTTGAATGTGGAAATGTGAAAGCAATTTGATGTTAGTAGAGAAATTTAGTGTTAGGAATATTGGAGGGAGATGATCATAATCCTAGAGTTTGGAGGTTTGCTTTGTTTTTATTTTCAGTCTTTAGTGTTCTAAACATGCTAATAATTGAGTCTTAATTTTTTAAAGAAAGCTTTGAGGAATACACAAAGATAATCTCAGTCATTATGAAGATAAATATAAGTTAAAATCACAATGAGGTTGTTTTTATCTATCAGACTCACTAAAATTTAAACAATAGTATCACATACTGTGATTCCATTCTTGTAAAATAAAAAAACAGGCAAAACTAATTTATGCTATTAGAAATCAGGATAAGGGTTACTCATGGGGGTTGGCAGTGACTGAATGGGGTACAAAGGGGGTGCTGGTAATGTTCCGTTCTTTGATCTGGGTGCTGAATACATGGGTGGGTTCAGGTTGTGAAGTCAGCATATATAACATGCTTTTCTGCATATATCAATAAAATGAATTTTAAAATAAAACTATACAAGATAGACAAAGATATGTTAATGAACTTGTTTATATTCTATCTAAGGGAAGATAACCGAAAAAGTGGCAATTTGGCAAAAAGTTTTACCTGTACAACTTAAAATATTCATACCCTTTCAGCCAGGCATTCCTACTCTGGAAACGCATCCTTTGAAAATACCCACAACTACCCACCATTATACTAGGATATTCTTTGTAGAAATGTTTTTAATATCTAAAAAGGAAATCTAGCTTTCAGCATGCAAGGATATAAGTTTGCAAACTGGAAGAAGGTCTGTGCTTACTGCTGGTGCCCACCAGACTGCACGGGACCCCAATACTCATCTACATGGTGAGTAAGTTGAAAGGGAGTAAAAGGCTTAAATCCTACAGATTTTTTTTCTTTAATGTCATCTTGCTCCTTAACAAGAAACATTTTGCTGCCATTATTGATCAAAAGAATGAATTATAATACGAAAGAAATTAAATCAGTCAATTTTATTAAAAAGTCAGAAATATTTGCCCCTTGGCCTTTTGCCAAAATATCTATTATTTCAGTATACTACCAAGGCACAGTATTTCAGATGACCATTCTGTATAATTGTAACAAGTAACCTTCCCAGAACTTCACTGCCTGAATAAAGAGATATAAATACAGCCAAGACATTCAAGGTTACAGAACAAAAAATTGGTAACAACAACAAAAAAAGACACTGTGGCCTGTGTACTTGAAACAAAGAGGTTTATAAATATTTTAAAAGAACCTCTGGAAAAAAATCTACTATGTTCACTGATTAGTGAACTGAAAAATTCCAAGGCCTATTGCTAACTTTTCTAAAAAAACAAGTACCTGTTACTATAATTACTCCTCTTTTAAACTTATTTGTGTAATAAACATACTGATAAATGCAAAGAAAACATTCTGGAAGGTTGTACACCAAACTTCATTAGAGATTACTCTTGATAATGGGAAATCAGACTGTGAAGGGAAGAAGACAGGGGCAATTTTAGAACTACAGGCTGATTTGAATTATTTACAGTAAGCATGTTTCACTATTGCTTCAATAACTGAACAGAAATAAAGAAATTTTCAGAATATATTAGAACTTGCTTTTATTTTAGTACCTACTCTAACATACCACCTGAATGACTCACTGTTCATCAACTTTCTGAATATGGTTGATTCTTGTTATTCATGGTAGTTATGATCTATAGTCACCGCAAACACTACATTAGCAGATACTGAAGCCTTGCACCTAAGGGAAATACAAGGATATTTGTGAGCCTCTGGTCATGTTCTCATCAACTGATCCAACATATATTTCTGTTTAAAGACATCTTATTCAGTATATACTTTTGGTTCATTAACACTGAACTTATAGCCACCAGCACAGTTACTTATTACTCTAGTCTGAAGGAAGTTTAACTAACACGGACATTTTCTCTATAAGGCACATTACAGCCTTCTTGTGCTTTGGAACACTGAACAGCACTTCAGCACTACAACTTGGGGTCATTTTTGAAAGTGAGTATAAATAATCACCAAGAAGCATAAAAATGCAAACGCGTGACACAAAATAGACTGTGAAAAGGACACTTTCTACAGTATGAGAGCTGAAACAAGAAGGGAGAGTATCCCTTGTTTGACCTTAGTTGGGGATACACACATCAGGCAACTCCCATTTTTCCCCACTCTGCTCATATCCATAAATAACTGTGAAAATGCTGTGTATAATAACTTTGGCGTTATAAAAAAAATTTAGCATTATATGAACTCACAAATATGGAACTGATTGGTATTAAGGATCGACTGTACCTTAATTATAATCTTACTAAGTCATTTTCATCATCTGCAAGATGGAAGTATAAACTAAACTCTTAAGGTTGCCGAATACTTAAAACTTAGAATACGTTAACAATACTCAGTTTTACCTAGTAATACTGTTATTTATTTGCTATACTACCTGAAAAATCTATTTGGCTTATACAGTGTTTAAAGTAATTTTTAAGCCAACATTTCAAAATCAAGATTTCCTATTAAAATCTAGACTTCCACCTTTTCTTGAAAAAAGTATCAGCCTGATAACTAATGACAACTAACACTGTATTTCATACAATTAAAGGGGCCATCAATTATAAGCCCATTTTTTTAATGTATCACCAATAAAAAAGAAATACTGCCAATTATAATTATATGATGCAACCCAGAGATGTTTAAATGCTACTGTGCATCTCAGAATTGTTAAAATATGGCGCACAGAGAGGGCACTAAATGCCAACTCTGTTCTAAAGATCTTCACATTTTTTTATTCATTTAATCGTCACAAAAACCCTATACTGTAGGCACTATTATTATCCACACTGTAGAGGCACAGTGAGAAGTGACTAAGTCCAAGTTCACAAAACTAGTAAGAATCTACATTTCCAGAGGTAAAACTGGCTGGAGTTGAGTACCAGCTACATACTCTCAAGTCAGGCTATGCAGGTTCATTTCATCTGGACCCCTGCTCTCATCTCTAATCCTACCTGATTCATTGAACAGCTGACACTGTTGGGATTTGAGTTTGTGACTCTTGAGTTAAATAACAGACTACTATAAATTAACAAAAAACAGTTTTAAACAGAAAAAAACATGAGTGAAATTTAACCCAGAGTTATTTTTATTAAGAAGGACCAGAAAGGAGTGAGAAGGAAAATCTCAAGAGACAGCAGTTCTTCAACTAATCCAAACATACTTACTAGGTATTAGGTACTCTCAGAGAGAAATACTATGAAGAATCACACATGGATTCTGTTATCAAGATGCTTTTATAGTCTACTAGAAGAGTAGAGTTCAATTTAAAAAGTAACTGAAAATCTGCTATTTTAAGTAAATTCTAATTAAGTAGCTCTATGTTTTAATATGCAAAGATTCCCCAAGAAATATCAGTCAATGAAGAAAGCTGTAGAATACTATAAACAAGTGCATCACTTATGAAAAAAATTAAATGCTCATACAAATACATAATTCTACACTGCACAGATTTATGATTATTCATAAGGATCTGGAAGAATTTATACCAAACTAAGAATAGTGGCTATTTCTAGAAAGAGAACTAAAATTGGAGATGGCAGTCAAGGAGGACTAAACGTTTACTGGTATTTATTGTTAACCATTTTGTGTAATTAAAAAAGTGAAAAGGCTAGTTAATAAAATAGTAATAACTTCATGAAGCTCATGCAGGTGATTATGTATCAGAACTCTTATTTTCAGCCAAGTGCCATGTGAGATTCAGTTTCACTTCCCACACTTTGGAGGAAAATATATGGAAAGGACATTTGGAAAGAAAAATATGGAAAGGACAAATAACTCCATTAACAATTGGTAAACTGGGCATAATCAGAATTACAACCTAATAATGTAATTTAATGTTTCTTTTGCTAACCTATAGTGCTATTTTGTTGTATTTAGTGATACAAAAAGGAGACCAAAAAAAAAAAGGAGCAATGTGAGGGAATAGGAGTATCTAGGAAAGAAAAAAGTGTGACAAGGCAGGTGAAAATGAAAAACAACTGAAAAGTATAAAGGGAAAAAAGGATGGTGGCCTAAAACTAGCATACTCAAGGTGGGTTTAAAATTGAAGGGATTCTGACATTATGCAGTTTGCAGTACTTTCTCACAGTTCCTAACAGAAATCCATATATATTATTTAAGTATTCAGTAACTAGTTAACTAACATGCAAAACTGAAGGACAGGCATGCCAATTAAGTCTAATTCAACCATTCAGTCATTTATTCAACAAATGTTTATCAAACACCTAATACCAACATATCTGATGATAGAGCTATGCCTTCATAAAGTTTAAAACATAGTTCTATCTTCCTTGAAGAGAACTTCCTCAACCACGAATGTTTACTATCAGACTAAAATGATTCATGTTAACCAACAATTATTTGTTTTAATGGAATAACAAAATTACTGTTTTAGAATACAAGAACCAGAAACTTAATTTGTTTTAAATTGAACTCTATAACTGAAAAGATTTTACAAAAAAACTAACATTAGTCTTAAGGGGATGCAAATTATCATAATCTAAAGAAGTGTGGAAGACCTATACCCTGAAAACTATAAGACACTCTTAAGAGAAATTAAAGAGGTCACTAACAAATGGAAACTCATCCCATGCCCCTGGCTAGGAAGAATTAATATTGTCAAAATGGCCATCCTGCCCAAAACAATATACAGATTCGATGCAATCCCTATCAAATTACCAACAACATTCTTCAATGAACTAGAATAAATAGTTCAGAAATTCATATGGAAACACCAAAGACCCCGAATAGCCAAAGCAATCCTGAGAAGGAAGAATAAAGTGGGGTGGGGGGGATCTCACTCCCCAACTTCATGCTCTACTACAAAGCCACAGTAATCAAGACAATTTGGTACTGGCACAAGAACAGAGCCACAGACCAGTAGAACAGAGTAGACACCCCAGATATTAACCCAAACATTTATGGTCAATTACTATATGATAAAGGAGCCATGGACATACAATGAGGAAATGATAGTCTCTTCAACAGATGGTGCTGACAAAACTGGACAGCTACATGTAAGAGAATGAAACTGGATCACTGTCTAACCCCATACACAAAAGTAAATTCGAAATGGATCAAAGGCCTGAATGTAAGTCATGAAACCATAAAACTCTTAGAAAAAAACATAGGCAAAAATCTCTTGGACATAAACATGAGCGACTTCTTCATGAACATATCTCCCCAGGCAAGGGAAACCAAAGCAAAAATGAACAAGTGGGACTACATCAAGCTGAAAAGTTTCTGTACAGCAAAGGACACCATCAATAGAACAAAAAGATTCCCTACAGTATGGGAGCATATATTCATAAATGACAGATCCAATAAAGGCTTGACATCCAAAATATATAAAGAGCTCACACACCTCAACAAACAAAAAGCAAATAATCAAATTTTAAAATGGGCAGAGGAGTTGAACAGACAGTTCTCCAAAGAAGAAATTCAGATGGCCAACAGACACATGAAAAGATGCTCCACATCACTCGTCATCAGAGAGATGAAAATTAAAACCACAATGAGATATCACCTCACACCACTAAGGATGGCTACCATCCAAAAGACAAACAACAACAAATGTTGGCGAGGTTGTGGAGAAAGGGGAACCCTCCTATACTGCTGGTGGGAATGTAAATTAGTTCAACCATTGTGGAAAGCAGTATGGAGGTTCCTCAAAACGCTCAAAATAGAAATACCATTTGACCCAGAAATTCCACTTCCAGGAATTTACCCTAAGAATGCAGCACTCCAGTTTGAAAAAGACAGATGCACCCCTATATTTATCGCAGCACTATTTACAATAGCCAAGATATGGACGCAACCTAAGTGTCCATCAGTAGATGAATGGATAAAGAAGATGTGGTACATATACACAATGGAATATTACTCAGCATAAGAAAAAAACAGATCCTACCATTCGCAACAACATGGATGGAGCTAGAGGGTATTATGCTCAGTGAAATAAGCCAGGCGGAGAAAGATAAGTACCAAATGATTTCACTCATATGTGGAGTATAAGAACAAAGGAAAACTGAAGGAACAAAGCAGCAGCAGAATCACAGAACCCAAGAATGGACTAACAGTTACCAAAGGGAAAGGGACTGGGGAGGATGGGTGGGAAGGGAGGGATAAGGGCGGGGAAATGGAAAGGGGGCCTTACGATTAGCATGTATAGTGCGTGGGGGGCACGGGGAGGGCTGTGCAACACAGAGAAGACAAGTAGTGATTTTACAGCATCTTACTATGCAGATGGACAGTGACTGTAATGGGGTTTGTAGGGGGGATTCGGTGAAGGGGAGAGCCTAGTAAACATAATGTCCTTCATGTAACTGTAGATTAATGATAACAAAAAAAAAAACCCATAAAGGAAAAGATCTGAGAAATTTGACATGAGAACATAAAATCTCAATGCAGCAAAACAAACCAACAACATAGCTAAACAACAAAGCAACAAAATGGAAAAAATATTTGCAACATGACAGAGGAAGAGTAATATTATTAAACTATAGCTCACTTAGAAAGCTACAAGCCTCATAGAAAATGAGTAAAAGGCCTGAAGAAGCACTTGATAAAAGAAGACATACAAATGGCCAGATTTCATAGTCAAGATGTTTATAACCTAATAATTACAAATAAGCAAATTAAAATGAGATGCCATTTTTCACTTAGATTGATAGGATTAAAAAGATTTATAATAGCCAGTTGTTGGCAGGGGTGTGGGGCAAGAGCCACCCCTACATTTTGATGTAGGAAGCTTAAATTGGCACAGCCTCCTGGAGGACGATTTGGAGAATAAATATCAAATTCTAAAATGTGCAAATGTGTTTCCCTCCTTTAGAAATTTATTTTAAGAAAATAATGGTGCAGGTGCACAAAACTGCATGCACAAGAGATTCTGAAATAGAGATTTCATTGTACTGAAATTTTAAAAACAACCTAGATCCTTATCAAAGGGTTTTTGTTAAATAAATATATGAGACTCAGAGGTGTTATGAAGACCAGGCAGGTGTTATGCTAGATAAAGGTGATCTCTACATATTGACACAAAGAACATAATGTAGAAGTGAGAAAAATTGCTCACACAATTCTGCATAAGCTGATCCTCTTTTGTTTAATATGTAACCCACTGACAAGGTAGATATTCACCATTAACAGTTGTTATCTCTGTGGGGTAAAATTGCAAAGGAAACTTTCTGTATTAGATTTATAACAAGGAGCATGTGTTACATATAAAATAACTAAAGTCAATAAAGATTTCATTCTGAAAAATTAAAAAAAAAAAAAAAGAAGTGTGGGAACATTACAAAGTCAAAAACCAGTCTCTGCAAATAAATCCGATGAATCTAAGACAATCTTTTTCCATTACAATTACCAGTAAGTTAGCCAAGGAAATACACTGTTTCATTCATTCTCCATGTTTTCTTTCTCTAGGAAGTGAACGATGCTTTCCAAAAGGACATCCTTTTAAAGCAAGGCATCATAATGAACCTTGTCTACCAAGTAAGCTATCACAAACACTAGCATCTCAGAGTCTAACACAACAAAAGTTTTCAAATTAAAGGTGAGTAACTTTTTATAGAATGTTTATGACATTTCTGCATGAGGTATAAAATATAAGCATGCCTTTTCTATGATATCCACAACAGACAAAAAGTAGACAAAGCAGTATAAATAACAGAAAGTAAACACATAAAATGAGAGACAAATGGTATTTGCTATGAACAAATTTAACGTAACAAATTCCTAAAAGAGAATCAGATTCAAGAGTAATTACAATTACTTCTAAAGCCATAAAGCATCAGGACTTATGTTATCTTTTTGTTATTCAAATGTGGAACACATCATTCATTCCATAAAATTGATGATAAGAAGGACTTCTAAAACATATCATTTAAAAAAAAAATGTAACCTCTAGTACAATTTTTCCCCAAGTATGCTCCTCAGAACACTAGACCACAAGGTTTCCTGGAGGATAAAAAAAAAGATCTGGTCAAATAAATTTGGTAAACATGATTTTATATCTACATACATCTTGAAATATATGAAAACAAAACACAATGCCTGTTCAATAAGCCTTGTGTAAATGTTGGCTTTTTGTTTTGTTTCTGATCATTACACAGCACGTTTCTTCTAAGTAAGAAAATTCTGTAAAGTACATCTACTCATGTTATTTGGAACAGACCTTGGTAATGGTAGGGTGTGTCAAACTTAAGTGACTCTGGTTTTTAAAACCACCCTAAATAATCTACATAATTAATTTTCAAAAAAGCCATTAGTTTTCAGTAGACACTATTTAAAAAGAATAGAAGAGACATCTTTGGTTGGATACAAGTGATCAAAACACAAATCGTTACCCTTTTTTGACACTGTTATTTCAAGAGAAAAAACACCAGTTATGACAATGAGCTGGTTATTAATGTAGACTATGAAATTAAAACCCAAATAGGGGTTTTGGACTACACATTTACAGCAACGTGGTATAAAATGTGTTTGACCAAACCAAAACTATTTCTAAGTTTAAGTGCACACTTCTTAATAAGAAAAATTTTTATTAAAGGAAGTACAGCTGTGTCTATATTATTAACCCTTTTGCTTCTTAAGACAGCTGATCAAAGTCTGACCTAAAAAAAGATGACTTAACACTATACTAACTGCAGTTTTTCAGGACTTATTCAACTTTCATGCCTTGGGATTTAAGTTGAGAAAAGAAATCTCCTTATGATTTATCACCAAATGTGGTTAACATTTCTCTTGGGATTTTTCAAGAAACTAGTTTTTAAAAAAGGTATTAGTTGGAAAATTAAACATGCATGAGCATCCAAAAGAGTACGTAGGATTTTTACTACAATTAGTACTTATTTGTACCCAGGCAAAGTATGTCAAGGCTAAGTAAGCTTCAATCATCAGAAACCAGTGCCTTACTCACCTACTCTACCTGAGTAAAAAAGAGAAATCAAATTTCAGTAAGGAATCAAGTTTGGTAAGAGAAAGCAAGAAAGGAGTCAAAGGCACAGTAAACCCGAAAAATCCTCAAGTAAAAAAGTTTGACATAATGGACAGCAATCATTACAGAACTTTGATTCCTATAGTCTTTAAACAGTTGTTTTAGCACCTAGCAATTTGTAAGCTGCTATGATTATAGACATGTGATTTCTTTCATGTAACACTGTAATTAATTCATTTAACAAATTTTATTGAGTATCTACTACTATGGAAAAACAAGGATTAAAATACATATGAACCCTGCCCTAGTGATGCTTAAGAGTCTGTAAGACACAATATGCAAATGGTAGAAAATGGCAGAAAGCAGAAGTACATGATCTAGGTAAAGTGTGAAGGTTGCTCAGAGGGGAAAGGTTATCTGCAGTTTGGTTGGGGAAAAAATTAAGGAGTGCAGATTATGGAAAGCACTGTTGATGGATTTAAAGGACAGGTAGACTTTAGACAAAGAAAAGAGGCTTTTCTACTGGAAAAAGATGAGAAAAGCAAGAAAGATGGAAAACCACAATGAAAATAATTTAATTTTGCAGAAATAGAAAAGCTACAACATATTAAATGATAACGTGAAAATTAGAGGTTCCAAGCTGGCAACTTGAATATCCAGGCGAGATCAAATTACCAATTAAAACATCTAATACTGTACCATATAGTCTACTGATAATCTGTAAATACTTCTAAATTAGTGACCCATGACCCTTTTACCTATTGTACTACCTGATGGAATGAGGTGAAATAAATGTTATTCAGACTGTAACTCATAATAAACTACTAATTACCTTCAGAAGACAAATGACTTTTCCAATTTTGAGTGCACACGCTCAAAGTTATGCAAGAACAAGGACCCTCACTTTCTTGTTTTTTATACAACACACACAAGTGATACTCGAACTCTGTTTAGAAACCATGATATAAAACTTACGTTGTTCTATTCATTACGGTAGGATCAAAGCGCTTTAGTCTTAATTCTGCAGTACTGTGCAAGTTGCTGTAGTACTACTCTGTGCTCAGTTTCCTACCTTTTAAAATAAGGGCTTCACTTCAAATGATGGCCTTCCAGCTTTCAAATCCCCAGACTGTGTGTGTGTGTGAAACAGTTCTAACCCAGACCTGGGTTTAACTTTAATATTATACCAACTTCCAAAATTCCTATTAAATATTTAAGTATTAAAATATGGGCATCAGCAAGAAAGCCTAGTTCTTGAAGTAAGGCAAATCCTGGTTGAATCCTGTATCTATTCCTAGCAGTGTAACCTTGGCCAAATTACTTCACCTCCCTAAACCTCATTTCTTCATTTTCACAGTGAGGATACCATCACCTACCTTGTAGGGTGGTTAGGAACTAAAGGAGAATGTGCACTATAAAAGACCTTAGCACAGTACCTAGCACAGGTTAGAGCTTGACAAATAAAAGCTATTATTACCCTTCAGGATCCCTTTAACACAAAACATAGAATCTATGTTCATAAACATCCAGTTATGTCTATGATTACTATCCAAAGTTCACCTTTAAAATGACGTAACTATTTTCCTATGCATCTAAAATTATCCCCCAAATCGTAATGTCATACACTCACTTCAATAGACACTAGCCAAACTTTAAAGTAAGTTGGTCCTAAACCTGAAATCAAACCAACTACTATTAAATAATTTTTTCAATCGCTAGTAATTTTAAGTAATGCTGCAAGTCGTGTTACCAAGAGTTCAGACTTCTGAATGGGGTGAGTGGAAGAGAAAACCGCGGATGCATTCCCAAAGTGGTGTGAGCGCGAAAGATCCCTATTCAGTCCAAGCGAGTATTTTCCAAATGGCATATACATGAGCCCGAAAAACGGGTCTGAACTAATGTCACCTGGCAGAACAACCTTCCTCCAGTTGAAGGGACAGAAGCAAATGGCTTTGTGCCCTACCACTATCGTTTTATTCTTAGCCACAGCTCTCAGCCACAGCTGGGTTTTAAACCTTGCAGTCTTCCCCCAGTGACCTATTCTAGACCGCGAGGGAGGGAGCAGGACTTTAGATTCCTCTGGGGCAGTGCAGAGACACGTGAAAGGGAAGGGAGGGGCCGGCGGCCCCGAGGGGCGTGGGAGACAGGTCGGGCCACCTCTGCCCATGACCGATCCCTTCCCGGGAGGTACCACAAGGGACCCCCCTCCTCGCGGGGCCTGTGGAGCTTCGGCGCGCGCCCGAGTCAGTCGTGCCCAAACGCCGAGGTGGCGGCTACGCTGCGGGCGCGATAGAATAACTCGGGTGTTTTAGGAGAGGAAGAGCGGCAAGGGACCCCCGACCCAAGGTGGGGCGGGAGAGAGAGGTGACCTCCGGGTCGCCGAGTCCTCCGTCACCGTTCCTGCCCGGACCCTTCCCAAGTCCCGGACCCGCCGCTGTTCTCACCGTCTCGGCTTCTGTGTGCTGGGGTCCGGCACTCTGACCCCCCATTACCCCACGGAGGAAATTCATCTTGCCTCTCAGCCACCGGCTCTACCGGTCCCGTCGGGAAAGAAAAGATAACTTCCCCTGCCCTCCGCAGGGCCTGGTCCCCAAGTCTGCACTCTGCACTACCCAGCCTCAGCCACCACAACCTCCCACTCGGCGGCCGCCCCTGCCCCCCAAGCCCGGAAACAGCCGCCACCACCAGTCAGATGCGCATGCGCGGGGACGTGGCGTTACGTGGCGGCTCGAAGGGCGAAGGCAAAGGGGGAAAGTAAGAGAGAGCCGGCTGAAGGCCGGGGGCCGCCCAGACCCCGCCCCCTGCGCAGGCCCCGCCTCCCGCCGTAGGATCTAGCTTCCTACTCCCGCCGGTCGCCCGTGCTCCGGCTGGCCCCAACCGCCCACGTGGTCAAAGCCCGGCCCTGCCGGAAGGAGAGGATCCGGATACTGTAAGTGCTTCGGCTTGCGGAGTGTTAATTGTTACCGAGCGGGAGTTCCTGCAAACAATCAAGTCTGGTGTCGTATTTTGTTGATTCGCAAGTGAAATTTTTCCTCGACCGACGTGACAGGTAACGGGGGTCCTGGTCTCTGGGAGGGCTCGTTTGGTTTGGCGGTTTAGCACTACCAGCTTTTATGAAGCTCTGATCCCTGTAAATTGCATTTCTTTACTGGGCTTTGTTTGGTGGTAGAAAGGGTGCTAGAGCCCCCTCATTCCACTGCCACTGGAGGGCGCATTTCTCAGCTCTTGCTCTTCAAGCTGCTGAAAGGAATTCCTAGATCTAAGTACCAGGTACACCGCTATTTTCAAGAGGTGTGAGGAGGAAAGCAGTCGAACCCTGGGTTTAGCGTACTAGAGAAAAGAGATTATCTGCAGTGGTCAGTTTGGCAGCTGACAGCATAATGTTTTGTCATTAACTCTCAACCCCTGCATTTTCAGTGTTTTTTCAAACATGAAAAATGTGTTCAAATCAGTATAGTATGTCTTGTTCCTTTCGAAGTGAGATTGCTAAGTACACATGCTTCTGGAGCAGTCTTGTAAATTTCTTGAACCTAAAAAGCACAGGGTTTTGTTAGCTAACTGCTTCGTACCCTCCCCGCTTGGATGCTCCACATATCTCAGATTCAGCACTTAAAATTGAACTCATCATCTTCCCCAGCGTCTCTTAAAGAAAAAAAAATCAATACACTTTTTCTGTGTGGCCTGCCATGCTCATTAGTGCCACTAGCCAAATAATTGTTGAAGCTAGGAGGAGGACATGAGGAGGAATCTTAGACTCTGGATTGCACCTCTCCCCATGTCTATTCGTAGACTATATCTTAAACAGGTCCTCTCTGCATCCTTCTGCCTCTTGCATAGTTTGTTTTCATCGTTTTCCACCAAGATTACAGCAATAGCTTCCCGACTAGTTCGTCTGCATTCAAGCCCTGGCTTCTCTCCAGTCCAGTCTCCAGTCCACCCTTGGGTGAGCCAAACAACAAAACATCAGTTCATGCTAGTCATCTTAAAATCCTCCAGTGGTTGCTTATTCTCTCCAAATAAAATCCAAACTCTTCAGTTTGGTATACAGGCCTGTTAGGTTCTGGCTCCTGCCTGTCTTTTCAGCTCCTGCCTCCTCCACCCCGCCTACTCTGGATCTATGCCTGCATATGCCCTTCCCCTTCCACCTTATGGAGGAAATTACTGCTAGTTCTTTAAGACAACTGGCATCATGTGAAAGCTTTCACTGAAATCCAGATGCATATGTAGTGTATATGCTAGTACTTTGCAGTTGTTACTATGTGATAAGCTTTCAATAAGTGCTTGTTAAACCAACTGTTAAGGGCAGGATTGTTAATCATTTTTGTGCCTCTGTGTCTTAGAAGTTTCATTAAAGATGGTATTGATGGATAAATGAAACATTAAAGGATATATGGATATTATACTGAGGAAGGTCCATTTTTCATTTGTAAGATGGAATTGTAGATAATGCATATCACAAAGGCTATGGTGAAAGTCCCTTTCTTAATGCCAAGGTTTTAAGCCTGAGCCATTTGGAAAATGGTGACAATCATACTGCCCAAAATACTGTGCACTAATTTGTCCTTTTTAAAACTAGACACTTTACATTTTGCTTTGGATGTTTTCCATGGGGGCATTTTGTTTTGCAGCCTAAAAAACGGAACCAGTTAATGCTCAGCATTTTTTTAAATTTTGGAATCATTAGTGTACAATTACATGAGCAACATTATGATTACTAGACTCCCCCCATTATCAAGTCCCCACCACAGAACCCATTACAGTCACTGTCCATCGGTGTAGTAAGATGCTATAGAATCACTACTTGTCTTTGTGTTGTGCTGCCTTCTCCGTGTCCCCCCCCCCATTACATTATGTGTGCTAATCATAATGCCCCCTTTTCCCCCCTGGTCCCTCCCTTCCCACCCATCCTCCCCAGTCCCTTTCCCTTTGGTAACTGTTAGTCCATTCTTGGGTTCTGTGAGTCTGCTGCTGTTTTGTTCCTTCAGTTTTTTCTTTGTTCTTATACTCCACAGATGAGTGAAATCATTTGATACTTGTGTTTCTCTGCCTGGCTTATTTCAGTGAGCATAATACCCTCTAGCTCCATCCATGTTGTTGCAAATGGTAGGATTTGTTTTCTTCTTATGGCTGAATAATATTCCATTGTGTATATGTACCACATCTTCTTTATCCATTCATCTACTGATGGACACTTAGGTTTGCTTCCATTATTACCAAGTAATGTGTGCAAAGAACCTCATCCATAGCCTCAGCCCTCCCTGAACCTCTCCTCACCTCCTCCCTGTACACCCCACTCTACCCCAGCATCAAGGATGAGGCTCTGAAATGGAGTCAGGCCAATAGATGTCTACTGCGTGTATTCTTTGGTAGTAAAAACAAGTGCCCTGACTTTTATTTATTTTTTTTGGTATCATTAACCTACAATTACATGAGCAACATTATGGTTACTAGACTCCCCCTATTATCAAGTCCCCACCACATACCCCATTACAGTCACTGTCCATCAGTGTAGTAAGATGCTGTAGAATCACTACTTGTCTTCTCTGTGTTGTACAGCCCTCCCCTTACCCCCCCCCCCCACATTATGTCTGCTAGTAATAATGCCCCTTTTCCCCCTTGTCCCTCCCTTCCCACCCATCCTCCCCAGTCCCTTTCCCTTTGGTAACTCTTAGTCCACTCTTGGGTTCTGTGAGTCTGCTGCTGTTTTGTTCCTTCAGTTTTCCTTTGTTCTTATACTCCAAAGATGAGTGAAATCATTTGGTACTTGTCTTTCTCTGCCTGGCTTATTTCACTGAGCGTAATACCCTCTAGCTCCATCCATGTTACTGCAAATCGTAGGATTTGTTTTCTTCTTATGGCTGAATAATATTCCATTGTGTATATGTACCACATCTTCTTTATCCATTCATCTACTGATGGACACTTAGGTTGCTTCCATTTCTTGGCCATTGTAAATAGTGCTGCAGTAAACATAGGGGTGCATATGTCTTTTTCAAACTGGGCTGCTGCATTCTTAGGGTACATTCCTAGGAGTGGAATTCCTGGGTCAAATGGTATTTCTGTTTGAGTTTTTTGAGGAACCTCCATACTGCTTTCCACAATGGTTGAACTAGTTTACATTGCCAGCAGCAGTGTAGGAGGGTTCCCCTTTCTCCACATCCTCGCCATCATTTGTTGTTGTTTGTCTTTTGGATGGTGGCGATCCTTACCGGTGTGAGGTGATATCTCATTGTGGTTTTAATTTGCATTTCTCTGATGATTAGTGATGCGGAGCATCTTTTCTTGTGCCTGTTGGCCGTCTGAATTTCTTCTTTGGAGAACTATCTGTTCAGATCCTCTGCCCATTTTTTAATTGGATTATTTGCTTGTGCCTTGACATTTTTAGTAAATTGTTTTAATGCCCCAGTCTTGTCAAAATGCCCTGCTTCGTTTTTAACTTTGGTGAGTATAGTAGGTCACTAACAGCTCACTAAGTTTTCTCTTCAGTTGACCTGTTTTCTTCCCTAACAGCATCCATCCCCTGAGCAGGAAGGACTGTCTGGGGCAGAAGGGATGGACACTTGGGTCCAGAGGAGATGAAGGTGGAGCCCTCATTATCTCCCCTGACCTCACAGTCTTGCCTTTATCCTGGTGTCAGGGAAGGCATGTAGCTGCTCACTAGCCTCAGTCCCAAGAGGAGGCTGAGAGGGTACAGTGGCTAATTTGCCCCTCAGTTGGGATCCGAAAGGAGAGCAGCGGATCTGAAAAGAGAGTTTCTTAGGCATCACTAAGGAAAATAAGAGCATTTCCTGTGAATATATTTACACTGATATTATAGAAAAAAGCCAGGGGCCATATCTTGTTCCTATTTGTACCCCTTAATCATGTAGCATAATTCCTTTAATATGATAGATGCTCAAGAACCATTTCTTAAATAAAGGAAAACATGAAAAAAATTGTGACTGCCTGATATATGCTATTATACTTCTGATTTTCATAAATCTAAGCATTCAAGATAAGAATGCCATGAATTGTTAAAATACACATAGTCCAGAAATCTAACTTGGGTAAATAAAAGTGAATTTTCTTCTCCATACCAAACCTGACAACAGAGCAACTAAGAAAATCTATTGGTTTGAAATCCATTTTTAAAATTACTTCCTTAAAATCCATAGTTCAGTGACTTTCTTCACTGGCGCACATTCCCCATCTTTTTTTACTTTCTAGTAGCAAACTCAACAACAACAATGAAAATATTGCACAAGATTGTTTTTTGGTTGGAGGGGTGGTGGTGTGGTAGAATATTGTCTATTCCTGCTTAGGAGGACCAGTAAATATGATAATTTGTGTTTGAAAGACACCATATCCATGTCTTTAAAGACTAGTTACTGGAAAATCAGTGCCCACACTGATTATTTTTACAATGCGTTACTATCCATTAACTAAACAACATGCAGCAAAGTTAATTGATAATGATGAAGCAGCAGTTGAAATTCATAACTTATCAATAGTATCAAATGCATAGCTAATGTTCCTTACTTGCCAGGCTCTATTCAAAGTGCTTTATATTAAATAGTTTACTTAATCTTCACCACAACCTTAAGAGATGGCTAGTGTTATTAGCCCCATTTTACAGATGGAAAAACAGGCAGAGAAAGTAACTTGCGTGATATACAGCTAGGAAGTGGCATAGCTGGAACATAAATTGGCAGGCTAGCTTCCAAGCCCGTGATGTTAAATACAGTGCTATCCAGCCTCTCCAGACTCAAGGCAGTGATCATGCACTCAGAGAGGTGGCCTGCAAGTCCCTACATAAGCTGGCCCTTCTGGTATCTCCCTGACCTCATCATCTCTGCTCCATTCCCTCCACTCCGGCTATATTGGCTTCCTCAGCTTCCTCATTTCTGAAACTGATCTCTCCTTAGAGCCTTTGCACCTGTTCTTTCCTGCATTGGGGATACTAGCTACTCCACCCACACAGAGAAATGGCTCCTTCGCCTTCTTTAAGTCTGCTTACATGTTACCAGGTCTCTCCTCGCTGTTCTAAGTTGGAATTTCCCCATACTTCTCCTTCTGCTCTTTTTCTTTTCCTCTGTAGCACTTATCAGAGAAATTGTTCTCCCACATGTATTGTTTTCTCATATTTCATTGGATCCAAGACGCCATCAAGTGTACCACAGAGAAAGAAAAAAATAAAACCCTGCCAATTGCAAGATATCTACCAAAAGATGCATCCTGGTTTCAGGTTTCATAAAATGTGAATAACTGTTCATTGTAGGACTAAGGGAATATAATATTTATTTTACATCTTTAAGGTTTACTGACTATTTCCCCATCACCAGCAGAATGTAAAGCCACAGGGCAGAGAGTTTAGTCGTTTTGTAAAATACTTTATCTGCAGTGCTTATTAGCACAGTATCTGACCCATAGTAAGCACTTGGTAACTCTTCAATGGATGGATAAATTCCCCAAGTGAGGAAATTCACACTTCTTGGCTAATGTGCATGGGAGCAGAAGAGCTGCAGTGTTGCTAAGTATTGCATGGCAGCCTCACTTCCTCAACAGAGTCTGAATCAGGGTCCTCAAAAAATTTTAACAATGCTAATTTTAGTTGATGGATATTTTGTTGCCCTTTAATAAATAATTTAGTCATTAACATTTAGTCATATGTAAAAATAAATATTCTGTGGAGGAAAGGACTTACACTGTTAGGATCAGATCACAGCCCATTGGGTGAACTATCTCAGTCTCCCAGGGGCCAGCTTACCTTGCTTTGGGATTCATAACATTAATGCAATGGTTTCCTTCTTTCTTTTTTTTAAGACAGGTAATCCATTTACATGGTTGAAATAGAAAATACAAAAGGGTATACAGTGAAAGTCCCCCTACTGTTCCTTGACTACCCAGGTAATCAGCGTAAACAATTCTGTTTTCCTTCTAGGTTTGTAAAAATGATAAACATATGATCCCCCCCCTTTTTTTTTTATTACACAAATGTAGCACTGTTCTACACCTTGATTTTTTTCCCATTTAATGTGTGTTAGAGATTGTTCCATATAAGTATTTGGAGGGTATAAATATCTTCATTCTTACCATGTTCCATGTAGTGCTTTTCAAATGTTTTTAAAGCCCTAGGAATTCCTTGGGAGTGGAGGGTGCAAGAAAGAGGGCGCTGGGCCCCTATCCTGCTTCATTTGATCAGTTTTGTCTATACTTCCTTCTTCATTTGAACAGAAAGACTCAGAGGCCAAAGTGTTAGACAGCTACTTCTCCTAGAAGATGTGAAATGTGACCAAGATAATGACTTGAAATAGTCAAGTAGTCTCACATGCTGTAGAGTTCAGGGTCAAATTCCTGCTCTACCTGTCTTGAAAGGAACAATAATAGTGTCTTCCTCAGGTGGTTGTTTGGATTTTATTAGATAATATTTTTAACATGCTTATTACTTAAGTACATGAAACATAGTAAGTCCTAACTAAAGCTTAAAATTCAGACCCAAATCGTCTTTGGTGTGTATCATCAATTTCTTAACAACTGAACATGTAAAGATACTACCCTGTGTTAGTACTCAGCTGAAACTTTATAGGCTTATGTTACTGAAAACTCTCTTACTTCAGATATGGCTTGATCTTGGGTATTGAGTCAATGTCTCCAGGATCTGGGCTTCATTGTTATGGGACACTGCCCTTCATATTGCCTTCTTTCTCTGGCTTTATACAAGGGCAAGATGGCTGTCAGTACCAGCAGTACTGTGATCTCCTGCATCCAAGTTCATCAAGGAAGACCCCTAACGTCTCTTCTTATGACTTGGTGAATCTGCCCATGTGTTGGGTTCATTCCTGTAGTCCAGTGTGTGAGATGCTCTGATTGGCCTTGATTCCCATGGCCACCTCTAAAGCAAGCAGTGGGAGTCCTCAGCTCATCTCAAAGGGCATGGCATGGTTACATGGGAACAGGGACCTTCTTCAAAGGAAAGCTGGAATACTGTGCCAGGACTAAGTTTAGCAAGATAGGAAAAACCATGGATGGCCATTATATCCCCTAATGGACTTCACTACTTGCCAGTTTTTTTTTGAAAACTATTTTTCCAGCACTGCCACTAGCATATTGCTAGCATCAGTTCTATTGCTCTGCAAAGGTTTAAAAGATCATGTTGCACTATATAATAAAAGGAATTTCATATTGCATTGTGTTTATGTTTGCAAGCAAAGCTATATCTACACCCTTTTTAAACAACTACAGTCCAGGTGTGTTTCCATTTTTAAGAAAATACGATAAACAGAACTATTCCCTTATGAAACACCTAAATTAGGAAATCCCATTTTAAGTTCCAAAGAACTTTTCATAAAACTATTTATTGAAGGACAAATTTATTAGATCTAGGCCCTGGAACTTACCCTTGGAAGACTGTCACCTCTCCACACCCATTATCTTCTCCTTCCCTCCCAGCTAGCTGAACAGGCATGTCCTGAATAACCAGGGTGGAGTTGAAGTTTTTACTGTCCTATTTCACAGCTAGACCACATCCTTTGAACTTCACATTACTAGTTGATGCCAAGATTCCATGGAAGCTTAAGATAATTTATTATGGAGTCTCTGCCACCTTCAACAGCAATCCATGATCCCAGAGCAAGTTGCAAGCTGATTTATCTCATTTGCCGGAGTCTATAACAAGGGAGTATGTGTGTGCCGATGGGATGGCAGGGGACTCTGTAGGCTGTCTCTTGAGATCAGTACAGGCTGTCAAGGTGGATTGGGCCTTCAGGCTAGCAGGATGCTAGCTGATCTGGACCAGAACTTTTCAAAGCCAGCCCACACCTCCAAGGTCCATTCTTTCCCCAATTCCAGCTGTTGAATGAAGTTGATTGCAAGTGCCAATGGCTTGTGGTTGAGGGATACACCACGTAGATAATTGGGGTGGGCTCGGTAACTTGCAGGTGTTCGGTGGAAGGTCTAGAAACTGGCTAGACATGTACTTTGAGGAAAGAAGAGGGAGCTGGGTGTGGACATCCTCTGCCAGCAGCTCAGGAGTCCATTGCAGAGGAATGGAAGATAAGAGCATGAGCATGAGGCAGAGGAGAGAAGTCTTCTCATTGTCCTGACCATTCCTTGATGCTGCTTTGCCCAGGATCTCACAAACATCACACTAGCTGTGGGTGGTATAAAGAGCTAGAAGAGCTCTACCTTGCTGTCCCCATCTCCAGTACACACATGGCCTTTGCAGGACAAGCCACAGTCTGTGAGGTGCAAAGTGATGCAGACCCAAGCCCTAAAACTGCTCCCTCCCTCCCAGGTACCTGAATACTGACTCTTAAATAGCTCAGAATCCAAGGTCTCAATAGGTCATTGCTGTGGCCAGTCTCCTTCCTGCGAGGCTGCTGCTGTCTAGGTCTGGTTTCTAGTATCTGGGTCAGAACAAAATGACTATACTGGTATTTTGGTACCACTTCATGGTACAATAAATTTCAAGATCTTTCTTTTTAAAAAGTTCAAAATTCATACCATTTAAAACAGATCAAACTACATATTTAACACATTTCATTTTAATAGAATTTAGTGAAACCAAGCTGTGCTGTTTCCTTCAACTTGAGGAGAGTTGCGTGTGGCTCTGATTCAGGGCCTTTCTGCTGCTTTAGCTCTTCTGCCTGAAGCTTTTAGAGTCTGGGCTTCTGGAGGACTGTTCAGCTCTGGCCAGAGGCTAGGGCTCCCTCTATTTGATTTTTTCCTGGCCAACCTGGGAGGATGGTCCTTCCTATCAGCTAATGCCTGCCTTTCGCCACTTTGCTCATAGAGCTTTTCTCTCATGATCCGTATGCCCTTCCCTCTTTTTGAGGGGTGGGGTGGGGTGAGGAGATGGAGTTGTGGGAGCTGACTGATAAAGAGGGTTAGAAGGGCTTCTGTGAAGGAAAAAGAAGGCAAAGAAGAGGAAGAGGATACAGAGATGAGAGAGACCTAAGAAAGTGAATGAAACTGCTGACTATAATATCTGCAGCTAGAGTGTAACACATAAATGCAGTTGTTGTTTTTTTTCTTTCGGTACTTAAAATAGCTCAGTGTAGCAGACTACTGAAAACAGCTGTGCTTGGTTTCTTATACTACTGATTCAGCAACCATTTGAGTCTGTCCTCTGCTGGTCCCTACTGTAGATCCTCTCCTATGTGTAGCTCATTGTGGAGTGCTAGAAATTCTTGTTCTTATTTCATAAGGAAGTCTGGGCTTCATCATGGTATAGACCAGACAGGCATGTTTTCTTTACAAAGCTAGACAGACTTGGGTTTTCATTCTAGTCCTGTCACTTGTGGAAAACGTAGCTGTGGGCAAGTTGCTTAACTTTGCTGTATCAGTTGTGATTACCATGTACTACATACAACAGGAAACCAAAGAGTGTCCTGGGTAAATTTTGAGGTAGGCAGTGCAGGACTGAAACAGAGGCTTTAAGATGTCATCTGGGATCTAAACTGAAATCTTTCTGCTCAGTCATCCATGGCTTGAGGCTTTCATGTTTGTGATTACAAGCTGGCTGTTTCATCTTCAGCATTGCTTCCTTATTCTGGAAAGGAAGAAGGGCAAAGGTGAAGACCAAAAAAAAAAAAAAAACATTCTCTGTGTAAAAAGGAGAGAATAAACCACTGGGTAAGCAACTTGTCCACCTAACAGCATCGTTGAAAGGACTGAATTATAATGTTCGTAAAACTTCTACCAAGGAGCCAGTAACACAGCTGACACTTAAAAATAACCCTCCCTCAAAACAGCAGCAGACTCACAGAACCCAAGATTGAACTAAGAATTACCAAAGGGAAAGGGACTGGGGAGGATAGGTGGGGCGGGAGGAATAAGGGGGAAAATGGGGCATTACGATTAGCACAACATAATGTAGCAGGGGACACACGGGAAAGGCAATATATACAGAGAAGACAAGTAGTGATTCTATAGCATCTTACTGCACTGATGGACAGTGACTGTAATGGGGTATGTGGGGGGGACTTGGTGATGGGGGGAGTCTAGTAACTATAATGTTCAAGTAATTGTACATTAACGATATAAAAATAAAAATAAAAAAATAACCCTCCCCAACCTATGGGAACAGGGTTTTATTTATTTGTTTTTTGTTTGGGGTGTTTTTTTGATCATTTGTGGTCATACAGGTAGTAAATGGCAGAACAAGTCTGCACACTGTAGTCACCATATCATAATTTCCTTGGGCTGGTTTTAGAAATTTTATATTTTCTTAAATCTTTTGGCATCCCTATAGCTATATACAACTAAAACTATCTCTGTATATTGTATCAATCTACACAACTGTTTATGCAATCATCCACTTGTTGAAGGCAGTATTATGTGTATATTAAATAATATTTGATACAAATTTCTTTATATGTGGGCGTGTTCACCTCCTTATAACCAAAGACAGTTGCTTTCTTTTGGGGCAATGGCTATTCATCTCCCCAGGAATCATAATCTGGAAAGACCAAGGAGGGAAAAATGTTCAGGGACTAATGGCATTTGCTCAGCCTTATAGATAAGCACAACCATGTGTTTGTTTTATTGATTCTTTGCAGTTTTTAAAATATTTAATAGAAAGAGGGAACTGTAAAAGTCTTCCCTCTTCTGCCAATGATAAGAATTAGAATTTTAAAATTCCCTTGTCACTGTATGTAAGATCATGAAAATTTAATACCAATTGGCAGCAAAAGTCTCACTTCATTTAACTGAGAATTTTTCACTGAGCATCAGAATAATATCAGTACATGACAGAAATAAAAAATGGTGGTAGAAAAGTGATTAATAGGATACAAAATTATAAATATTGAATGATCATAGCTATGTTTAAATATATATGCATAGGAAGAAGCCTAAAAGGAAAGGTAGTAAGGTGTGCATTCAGAATGATTATATTTTGTTGGAAACATTCTGGGTTGTCTTCTTTTGACTGTTCCATAATTCCTACTGGGTGATTTTTTTTTTAATAAGCATGCCTTTTTTTTTTTTTTGGTATCATTAATCTACAATCACATGAGGAACATTATGTTTACTAGACTCCCCCCTTCACCAAGTCCCCCCGACAAACCCCATTACAGTCACCGTCCATCAGCATAGTATGCTGTAGAATCACTACTTGTCTTCTCTGTGTTCCACAGCCCTCCCCGTGCCCCACACCCCACATTATACATGCTAATCGTAGTCCCCCTTTTTAACCCCGCACCTTATCCCTCCCTTCCTACCCATCCTCCCCAGTCCCTTTCCCTTTGGTAACTATTAGGCCATTCTTGGGTTCTGTGATTCTGCTGCCGTTTTGTTCCTTCAGTTTTTCTTTGTTCTTATACTCCACAGATGAGTGAAATCATTTGGTACTTGTCTTTCTCTGCCTGGCTTATTTCAGTGAGCATAATACCCTCTAGCTCCATCCATGTTGTTGCAAATGGTAGGATTTGTTTTCTTCTTATGGCTGAATAATATTCCATTGTGTATATGTACCACGTTTTCTTTATCCATTCATCTACTGATGGACACTTAGGTTGAATAAGCATGCCTTTTTAAAAAAAATCACAAATAGTAAGAAACTTAAAAAAGGTAGTAAATTGAAACAGTTTTGGAAGAGAAACCTCTGGAGCCCTGACAAAACTATTAGTTTGCTTGGGAAGGAGCCCAAGGGGTCCCCATATTGCAGCTGATGCCTGAGCCTGAATTTCATTTCATCTACTTTGGTACCATATATTTTCCTCTCTCCCTTCCATTTTTCTTTTCCTTTATTTCTTTTCTCTTTTCCGCTTAATATAAGGTAGGTGACATTGTAGAAACAGATATATGGAAACAGATAATTTGATAGTGGGATGAACATTACATTTTAAAGCCAGACAGACTTGGATTTGAGTCCTGGCATTTATTCATTCAACAAACATCAGTTGAGCAACTACTATGCCATGCACTAAGGATTCAGCAATGATTAAAAACAGACAAAAGTGTTTGCCTTTATGCAATGTATATTATAGTAGGGGAAGACAGTGTGATTTAAGGAGCCCTGAAAAGACCTATAGATCAAAAATGTCCCCTAACCAGATGGTTGCAATGCATAAAAGTATGCCATGAAGGACTTAGGCTTTTGGATCAACAAATATCTTCTTTGAAAATGCATATGTCAGATGGTAACTACATTTATCAAGGTGAGGGTTAATAATATATATTACTGGTGAATCACTAAATTGTTAATCTGAACCAACATACTATTGTATATAAACTATATTTCAATTAAATAATCAAAAATGCAAATGTCAGTGGAAAGAGTACATCATCACTAGGCTTAACAGGCATTTATTAGTGTGAATTAATTCTATTATACACCTCAAAAGCTAAGTCAGAGCCATGCTTTGTAAAAACCAACATTTTAACTGAAGAGTGGATAATTAGGTACCATACAGGAAGTACCTTTCAGACTTGAGTGGGTTTCAAAGGCAGGGTGAGGGTTTCTGTAGCAAGAGGTGACTTAGGAAGGGCAAGCAAGATGAAACAAGAACAGTGGTATGATTCTGGGAACAAACATTACCTTTAATGTACAAGTTTGTCTTGGGTAAAGATCCAGAAACCTTCCCAAGTTTAGATAGGCCCCTTCCTCCTTCCTTTTGTAGCCAAATTTTTTTTTGAGAGTTCTTTATAACCTGGATATTCCAGATTGTGGAATATAGGGGGATATATCTGTGGTCTTCCCAAATCCTTCACATTGTCAAAGATTCCTGGAGTATATAAAAAATGTGTATGTTGTAAACCAATAAATGAGTAAATAGTAAGAATCAGTAAATAGTAAGAATCATTAACAGCCCCTTTGAGGTACGAAGGCAGTCCATCTACTCATTCAGTAGCTTGCCTCTTACTCAGAAGTTTAAATCAAAGTTCATTTGTCACTGACCTTTGGGTCTCTGAAAATAACAAACTTTAAAATAAGTAGATGCCAAGGTTCTGCTGTCATTTCTGCTTGGATCTCTACATTCTCCCTGTGGTTCACGCTTCACCTCAGTTGGAGTGATTCCTCTATACCTGTTACTCTAAAATTGCATCACCTGATGTGAAGAAGTTCTGTGGGAGTCTAAGACCCTGCATGTTTAAAGAAACAGTCTTAGAAAAGAACTCAGGTCAAAGAGGATCTATTGCAAGGATATAGGGAAATCTTCAAAGAAATATTAAAGAAATACAGCCCTGCCTCCTGAGAACTGGAGAGTTGGTATGTGGGTACTGTGTGTGTGTCTGTGTGTCCTCTTGTCAGGCTCTTTGTGTGCTTTCGTCCGTGAGTTTGTTCTGTTGTCTTGGTTTCTCTGCTTACTCAACCTCTCTACTTTCACATATATTAAGCATACAAGTGGCTTTGGTTTGCTACCACCTGGACCCTAGCCCAAACTCAACATAACCTCATAGCCCAGCTCTCTGGAACTTACTCAGTATGACTTTGGAAATCTGATTGACTCAATGTGGTTCAGATGTCCAAACTAGTCCATTTAGGAGCTATGCTTAATAAATGTTGCTTTTTATTACCTGTGTCCTCCTTTATCTTGGCTTATAGAGTGTAGGGAGATGAGAAGACAGGAGATGTGGTGTGTCCTGTTGTGAAGACTCCTTGGAATACTCAGTTTTAACTGACTATAGTGGTAGTTGGTATTATTTACTAACAACAATTGGTACCAGCAAGTCCTTGTGCTAAGCATTCTTCATATATTGTCTCAACCCCCTATTTTAATCCCCTTTATTGAAAAGGAAACTTGAAGGAGAGAGGTAAAGTACTTGCCCAAGGTCTCAAAGCTCAGTGACTGGTATTTGACCTGCAATTTCTCTGACTACAGAGCCTGTGCCCTTTCCTGCTTTTTCCACATTGAGCCCTACTCTGACATTGTCTGCTCCTGACATCTTTCATAGCTTAACCTTGTACTTCCTTCCTGCAGCCAAGCTGTCTCTTTGGGGAAGTACACAGTTTGTGAGAACGGGAACACTAATCAGTGGGGTACAGAGGTCCACCCAGTAACCATCTCCCAGTTGTTTCCAGTCTGTGATCAAGCTGGAACATAAGGAGGCAAGCAGAAACTGCCCTCTCGATTTCTCGTGTTGACTCATCCATCAGCTCCAGAATCAGTTCAAACACAGTACATTTTGCCATTTAGATAAGCTATTGTTAATGTTCAGTTATAGCTCATTGCTTAGCACCTGGCTGTGCATTTAGTATGTGGTATGTGGTACAATGATCAATAAACTTTTTTTAGTTCATTAAACTGAACTAGCCAACTGTAGCTTGTATCCTCTCATGAGATTGACGCCAACAATAAGAGCTGGTTTGTTAAGTGTCTCAGTTCATTTGAGCTGCTGTAACAGAATATCCTAGACTGGAGGGCTTACAAATAATAGAAATTTCTCACAGTTGTGGAGGCTGGGAAGTCCAAGATCCAGGTGCTGGCACATTCGGTGTCTGATGAGAACCTACTTCCTGGTTCATAGTCGCCCATTTTCTTGCTGTGTCGTCACAGGGCAGCAGGGATGGGGAGCTTTCTTGGGCCTCCTTTATAAGGGTACTACTCCCATTTGGAGCCCTCCTGGCCTAATCACAAAGGCCTCATCTAAAGTATGATCACACTTAGGCCTAGGAATTCAACATTTGAGGATCTGAAGGGGTTGGGGGGACACAAACATTCTTTAGCACCAAGTTAGGGTTGAAGGTGAGTTGATGGATTTGCAGGAAATAATGATTAATAAGTTAGCAACCCTTGGAATAGATGATTATGTAAATAAAAAAAACTTTATTAAAAAAAAATGAGCCACAGATTTTCAAACTTAAGGAAGATCCTAGGGAAGAGGTCTCAAGTAGACCATCAGCTCTCATATTACTGCTGCCACCAGCAATTCTGGCCTCTAGGGGGCACCATTTCCCCTCCAAGGTTGTGGGCCAGTGGCTGTGAATCAAGTATACAGCTGAGCCTAACTGAAGTGGGTTCTGTCTGCTAGGATAGAAATGAGGGAAATAAATGCTGTGAGTGAGAGTGATGTCAGTCTAGATAATCTGGTTCATAATGAAAGTTTATTGATCCTCAGTGTGCAGCTCACTGGGGGTTTGCATCTTCCTAGCTCTTGAACTATCGTTGCTGATTGGACCTTCTTTACTCCCAACATCCAGGAATCATTTACCAGGCTTGATGCTCAGGGCAGGGGCAGAACAAAAGACAAGGTCCCTTCTCAGAGCCTAGCCTTGTCGGGGAGAAGGATAGTCACCTATGTTCCTCAAGACTACACCAAAAGACAGGGCAAGCGAGAGATCCTGACAGCCTTCCTTAGACCCACACATAGTGCATAGTTTTCTGTGGTGAAACAGGATTATTTCCCCTCAGACAATATCTTAATTCCCTAATGGAGAGTAGCCATTTTAGCACACAGTACAGTCCTAACTCAATTTTGTCAAATCCCATACTTGATAACAGAGACACATACATTTGAATTTACTGAAATGAAATTTTTATTTTATGTATACATTGGCCAAAAAAGCACCTATTAATAATAATAGTAACTAAAAGGACCAATTAGCTAATTCATTCAGTTGGGATTATGTTTACATTTTTATTCTCAAGATTAAGTATTTACTACTGAAAAAGTTTTTACCTTCTTAAATCCAATTCTGCTCTGAACAAGTACCATAAAGTTTGAAATACAATTTTATGAAATTTATATTTAACAAGACTAAGGCTCAATCAACATTTTTCTAAATTGATTTGTTAAACCATAGGATTATAATTAAGCTAACCAGTGATGATCCTTTATTGAAGAAATGTGAATGGCATCCTTATTCATCAATTTGATAATGTTATGTTACAGATATTATCTCAGATCCATTCCTTCACCCTAACCGGGTTGTGAATATGTAGTTTTATCTGGGGACTGGAGGGTCATCTGTCATGTCTTTTTTTTAGGCTCTTCCCTACCAAACACATTTCCACTACATACTTGGTTATTTGTGTTTCTGCGTTTCCCATTTGCTGTTAAGGTGGTTAGCTTTCAGTTCCCATTGCTGTGCATAATAGTCCTTTCCACTCTAATTTGCTACTTGTGATCTAATGTGGACTTTAATGGTGGCCAGTTTTATTGAGCACTTACTGTGTTCCAGGCATTGCTCCAAGGACTTTGCATGTACTACCTAATGTAATCCCCATAACCACTCTGCAGGGTATGCACCATTATTCTGACCTCTGAGATCATTTGGCCAAAGTCACACAGCTAGCAAGAGGCAGAGGTTGGGATTCAAACCCAGTCTGGCTCCAGAGTCTACAACATCATACAAGAATATACCAGACTGCCACAATATCCAGGTTTATTAGAATAGTTTAAGTTCAAGAGCAAGATCTTAATAGTTTCTAAAGGACTCATCTGTGAATTGTATTTTGCTACATATATAACCTATCTGAGACTGTTTCCTCATCTGTAAAATGGAAATAGACCAATCTGCTAGGGCTGCTGTGAAGATTTAAATGAGTGAAGTAGGTGTGTGTGTGTATTTATGTATATGTATACATATGTATCTACGGTATGTGTATATATGTATGTGTGTGAGAAGAACCTGAAACAGTGCCTGGTATATATCAAGTGCTCATTATTCTAAACACTATCCTTTGCTCAATAAATGATAGTTTTATTACTATCATCCATGAATAAGGATAGTAAAACTTTGATATCTATGGTCTGTGAATACTGAGAAGCCTTCCTACCCATCCTCTCTTTATAACCCTCTTCCATGGAGCTTGTTCACCCCCTTTTTAAGGACCCTGCTGCTGCCCACTGAGAGCTCCTGTAACTAAGTGGCTGTAGAAGACAGAGACTTTCTAGGAGCTTTCCACTCCTTTGCTTTCTGGCCTCCTCCACAACCATACTCCTTTCTTCCCAGCTTGCCTTCCACACCGTCCACTCCTTCTCAGGGGACCCCTCTCCCCAAAGCTTAGTGCTGGTTGCAATGTGTTCTCTGGCTCTCCCAACCTGACTGTCCTGATCAGCACAGGCTTATTATTTTTCTTTTTAAATAAGCTTTCCAACTAATCTTCACAGGAAAACAGACTGGAGACAATCTGCAGGAAAATGCACAGGGAAATACAAAGGTGACTTAATTTGGTTCTGGACTATAATTCCAGACTTCTGTTGATGTGGTAAAATAGGATCTCTCTCAGGCTCTGTCTCTGTACCTTTACTTTGGAATAAAAAAGATTTACCCTATCCTACCATTTGCAACAACACAGATGGATCTAGAGGGTATTATGCTCAGTGAAATAAGTCAGGCAGAGAAAGACAAATACCAAATGATTTTCCTCATTTGTGGAGTATAACAACGAAGCAAAACTGAAGGAATGAAGTAACAGCAGACTTCCAGACTCCAAGAAGGGACTAGTGGTTACCAAAGGGCAGGGGTGGGGGAGGGCGGGTGGAGAGGGAGGGAGAAGAGGATGTGGGTATCATGATTCGTGCACATGGTTTGTGTGGGGTCACGGGGAAAACAGTGTAGCTCAGAGAAGACAAATAGGGACTGGCATCTTACTACACTGATGGACAGTGACTGCAATGGGATGTGGGGGGGTACTCGATAATAAGGGTGAATGTAATAACCGCATTTTCTTATGAAACCTTCGTGAGAGTGTATATCAATGATACCGTAATAAAAAAATAAAGTAAAATAAAGTGGTAAGAGTAGACATCCTAGCCACATCTTAAGGAAAAAAAAAAAAGATTTACCCTAGTCTCTGCCTCTGGGTGGGCCTTTACCTCCCATGTAGCCTGAAAGGGCAGCCCAGGCTTTTGTGGGTGCTGTTTTCTCAAATGGGCAATTTGCATCTCTGAGAACTCCAGGTGGGGCCATCAGGCAGTTCAATGTACTGCCCGAGATCCCCCCCACCCCCAACCCAGCTTCCAAGCGATTATCCCCTCTGGGCATTTCCTCTCCAGTTTGGCGCCGGGGTTTGAAGATCTCAAGGTAGGGCTAGACGTAAAAAAATAAAAATAACTATAAAAATTATTAGAAAAATTATCGAGGGCTATACATTTTCCCCAAGATCCAAATTTATCAAGAGAAGAACTTACTCTGAGATGGACAAGAGATGTTGCCATAAAATGAAATTAGGTTAAAATTATCTTTTAATTAAATTTATAAGAAAACGAAATAGCCTTGAAAACATCTTATGAATAAAATGAACAGCAGAACAGGGGAGGAAATTTTGAATGACAGGTAATTGATTATGCCAGCTGCCCAGGATGTGAAAGGGGCTCCCTGCATTCTGTCCTCCTGCTCCTTCCTTGTTGCTGTTGACAGTGAAAGATTTTATGAAGAAAACCTCATCTGGCTTTTGGCTCGGTTAACACACCTTAGTACCTTTCTTTTGCCCTCAGGATAAAATTCAAAATGTTTGATTTGTAGCGGCCCTTCATGCTTCAAGATCTCCCCACCCCCCCAATCCTCTGCTCTAACCCCACCACTGCCCCTTTCAAACTCCAGCTTCACTAAAGAGCTTCCAGTTCCTGAATGTTCTTACCTCTCTGGTCGTTTACCTCCACTTACCCTCCAACCTGGACCACTTTTCAACCACATTGGCTCCTCTTATCCTTCAGTTTTCAGTTTAAAAGATACCAGCCACCACAATCTGGTGCTCCCGTAGATTGTATCCCACTGTTCTCAACGTGCCTGCCTGCTGATCCGCAAACCCAGTTAAGCAGACCCCAGCCTTCAGGAGGACAAGAACCTTGTTTTTGTGTGTTTCACAGGCCTACACACAGTTTAGTGCTTGGCCCTTGTGGACACTTAGTAAATAGTTGTTGAATGAAAGGACTGGGAGGGGACAGAACCCGTGGAAGTTGCACAGTTGTTAAGTGCTGTGGAAGCGAGTCGGCAAGGTGGAGTCTTGTGGCCGCCGTGCTGCCTGCTCCCTCCTGCTGCAAGCAGGTCACTGAGTGCTGTCAGGGCCAGTCCTCAGAACTGGTCCATAAATTGGTTGAGGCCCTGGGAAACCAGCTTCTGCTCACCGAACCCTGTACCACCCTCAAATTTGTCAGTATTTAAGAAGAAATGTGAACGGTCAGGAGGAAGAGGCTCCTTGTCAGCACTTTCTCTCCCTGCAGGAAGTTAGAGGGAAGCCAGATTACAATCAGAAGGTTGCATGCTGGAGCCTCCTTCCTTCCTTTCCTACTTCATTCAGTAGGCATTTACTTATTAAGTGCCTACTAAGTGTGGAATAGAAGAATGTGAATGATTTCAAGGACTATTCTTCAGCTGAGGAAGTTTAGGAGATTCTTGCTGTGGAGAACATCCTGCTCCATAGTAGTGGCCAAGTGGCCCAAGCCCTGGATAATGCAGGAATCACCCCCTAGGTTGTTCCCTGGACTCCTTTTTTTTTTCAATCCTTTAAAAATTGACCAACCACCCTTCTCACCTACTCTTGTAGTTATGTTTACATATTCAGTCTGGTTAAGGTCCAGGTTTACCTCATGGAAGTTTTTGAAAGTCTCTTCGCGGCCAGGTGACTCATCTCTGCTCCATCTGATTTGGAATCTGATTTCCCAAATCCACGGTGGGCAGGTGGACAGGGGCTTCCAGGGCAGTAATTAGCTCGCTGCAGCTTTCATATATGTAATGCTGCTAGTGTGCCCATACATAATGCGCACCCTTATAGCAGGGCACGCGTGTATGAAGATTTACAATTTGGTGTTTGCTAGGAAATACTGGAAACACTAGACTGTCAGGAAAATCTTTCCCTCTACTCTCTTAGGTTCACTTGTTGGGGCCTTTGAATGAAACTGACAAGACAGTTAGCAAAGAAACTGACAAGACAGTTAACAAAGAAAATTTAATTATGTATTTTTATTAAGCACATGAGTTCACAGAGAGTGTGAGGCTTATACTATACCATCTTGATGGGAGAAAGGGATAGGAAGAAGAGCATTTAGGAAAACTAAAGGCTTTTTTTATAAGGCAAGGGAAGAGGGAGGAATTTATGGCATTTATGGAAAATGTAAGTTTTTAGCAAGATTAATGGGCCCTTAGGAGTACAGATAAGAGATACTATATTTTTGTGACAGTGTCTGTTTAGGTGTGGTGTGGAGATCAGTATCTATGGTGATAAGAATCAATTTTCCCTGATTAATTTATAATAATAGGGTTCTTTTGAGTTTTTGGGTGGGGGGCACCTTCTTTTAGGTAGCTAAGAGATTTCAGGGACTCAAACACCTGCTCAAAATGGTTTTTATGCCACAGTGGCATATTCTGGATCCTTCACAGTCTATCTTTTTACTCTAGAGGATTCCAGCAGGTAGAACATAATTGGATGAAATTGTTCCCTAGAACTATAACAGTATTTCTATTGGAGCTCAGAAACTTTCAAGCAAGTGGCTAAAATGTAAAACAAATATAAACAACCACAATGACTAGGATATTATTTACTGGCTCCAGATGATACTGTTGTTCCAAGTGTAAAATACTGTTTACTCGACAACATTCCTTTTAGCAAGTTAAGGAGGATGAAAAAGAGATTTTATTCAACCAAAGTGGTTTAAAATTATTAGTCCATTTTAATTTAATCTTTTCCTGTTTTTAAGGATGGAATTAATAAACTCAGTATATTTTCAGCACTCTTTTCTTTTTGACAATTAAAAAAAATCTCATTCATTCAAGAAATATTTATTGGGCTGGCACTATTCTATTTGCTGGAAGTTTTATTTGAAGCCTGATTTTGTGATATGCCAAAGATGAACAAGGAAACTAAATATAGGATTAAAAAGATAGCTTGCTATCCCAAGGGAGAAGTGAGCAAAAATTTTGATGAAGTAGCTATCAAAAGAGAAAGGAAAAAACCCAGGGTATAGGCCAAGCAGCCATAAATCATGAAAGGTTAGAGTTGGTAAATTATGACTGAAGTTGAAGAAGAGATTGAAGTCTATCAGAGAGACATATTTAATACCTACAAAATAATGCAGCATAACTTCTCTTTGTGAGTAGGACATAAGAATAATTTCCTTAATGCAAATTAAAACCAGGATGAGGTATCACCTCACGCTAGTTAGAATGGCCACTATTCTAAAGACAAGAAATAAATGCTAGCCAGGCTGTAGAGAAATGGGAACCCTCCTACACTGCTGGTGGGAATGTCAGTTGGTACAACCGCTGTGGAAAGCAGTATGGAGGTTCCTCAAAAAACTCAGAATAGAAATACCACTTGATCCAGTAATTCCACTTCTAGGAATCTGCCCGAAGAAAACAAAATCCCTGATTTGAAAAGGCATATGCACCCCTATGTTTATCACCACATTATTTGCAATAGCCAATATATGGAAACAACCTAAGTGTCCATCAATAGATGGATGGATAAAGAAGATGTGGTACATATACACAATAGAATACTATTCAGCCATAAAAATACAAGAAATGCTGCCATTTGCAACATCATGGATGGATCTAGAGGGTATATGCTCAGTGAAACAAGCCAGGTGGAAAAAGACATACCATATGATATCACTTATTTGTGCAATATAAAAACAAAGCAAAACAGAAGGAACAAAACAGCAGTAGACTCAGAGATACTGAGAAGTGACTAGTGGTTGGTTACCAAGGGAGAAGGGTCAGGGCGGGAGGGTAAGGAGGATAATGAGGCACAATAATTCATAATCACAATATAAGTTGGTCACAGGGATGGTAGCACAGCATGAAGAATATAGTCAATGATTCTGTAACGTCTTTCTTTCTTTCTACTTTAATAGATAGTAACTATACTAGAGTGGATGAGGATTTAAAAACATGGGTAACTGTTGAACCACTGTGTTGTACATTTGAAATCAACATACGGTTGTGTATCAAAGATACTTCAGTTAAAAAAAAAATCAATTTCCTTGGTGTCTGCTGGATTGACAGAATAAACCTCAGCTCATTGGAACCTAGAAATTGAAAGAGTAATGAGATTTCTGCAGTAGTAGTGCCAGGTTAGAGAACTTTGACCTGAGCTGGAAAGGGCTGAATTTAGAGAATACAGGACTGAGACAATGAGCTGTTGTAAAATTAATAGGCTTTCTCGGCAGTTACTTGTCATTTAATCCACTATATGCTTTCCATACTGTGGGGATAAGGACTGCCTACTTGTAACCCTTTGTCCCAGAATAACCATGTGTCTACATGTCCTCCACCTTTGGGCAGTATGCTGGGTATAAGGTATGTTGATGGCGTGGGGCTGGCCAAATCCCTCCAGCCTTATCTATGGAAACATCTTATCACGAGGCAGACCCCTCAGACCAAAGTTTTGTTCCTTGGGGTACTGGTGGCACCAGAATGATCCCTCCTAGCATCACAAGTAGTCCCTGTTCTCTCACCCCTGACATACAGAGGAGTCTCTGTCCCCTCACCTCACATAAGCAGCTCCCCCCAGTTCCATGACAGCAGTGCACAATGTCCTCCAACTGGCACTCCTAGATTCCCTGTACTTAAGTCCCAACACACCCTCATGTCTCAGGCGTCTCCGGCTCTATCCTTTGGTCTTTCAAGCACTTTCCCATCACAACTCACCCACTTGGGTGCACGACTGGAGTTGTGGTCACACATGTACACTGTCTGATTTAATTCTTAACAACAATCCAGTGAAGTGCTAGAATTATTTTGACTTCACAGAAGAGGAAACATTATGTAACTATTCTTTTATCAGTGGTCATTTATTTTTTTTTCTGTGTTGAATTAGACATTCATTTTACATATTCTTTAGTACTTTTCATGTATTTTTATTTATGCTGGCTTCTTTGCATACTATAATAGATAATGGAAGATTACTTTTTCATATTTGCTAGGACTATAACTAGAAAAAAACATACGAAAACCTAGAAGGAAATAAAAGTGGTAACAGTATTTGTATTCAGTCATGTAATTATGGCTATTATTGATTCTCATTTTCTACATTTTCGTATTGAGCTTATGTTATTTAAAATGAAATCATAAATAAACTTAATGAACAAATGGTATGGTATAGATTATGTAATGTAGCCTCATAGCTTAGGGAAATATTTATGGGAAACTATCTCAATGTAAGCCATGACCCAGGCATAAAATCTGAAATATTATGTATTATATTGGTTCATAAACTAATTGGAGTCTATCTTATAAATGCTTTATAAGACGCGTAAACAAGGCCAGTGTTATAGGGGGCTGGCTGGGTGGTACGATATACAGGAGAAAGTAAGAAAGGAGAGCTAGAGAGCCAGAGTGAATAGAAGAGAGGACAGCATTTAGAGTAGCTGCTTACTGATGTGTGGTTTTGAACAAGTTGTCTGACTTCTCTAAGACTATTTCCTCTTCTGTAAATAGAAATAATGATTCCCACCAGGCAGATCTATGCTGAGGATGAATTAACAGCCAATTGGAGTATGTTCAAAAGGGAAGAAGAGGAATTAGAAGCAACAAGTATAGACAACTCTTTTGAGGAGTTTTACTCTAAGGAGAAGCAAAGAAATGGGGTGGTAGCTAGAGGGGAATGTGGTAGGGAAAGTTTGTTATTGTTTTGTTTTTCAAATGTATTTTAAATCATGTTTATATGCTGATAGGAATGATCCTTGGGAGAGGGAAAGATGAGTGATTATGATAGAGAGCTGCAGGAGTCATGATCTTAATTGAGCTCCAGGGAGAACTGGCTTTAGACAGGAGCACAGTGTGTGGACAGCAGTGGGTGGGATAGAGGTGCCCGGGTGCAGGTGCCGGTATAAGCAGGGGTAGGAGAGTGTGAAATTGCCCTGATCACTCTTGACAGTATTGTGATTAAGTCCCTCCCTCCAGCAAACAGCAGGACCCAGGGGATGCACTGGGAGGGTCAGCGGGGAGAAGTCGGTAAACTTGAGGAGAGCTGAGAAACTGTGACATAGTTGTCTAGAAGAGTAAATTAATAGGAAATGTTGCATGATTGCAGGGTGGTAGAGGTAGGGCCACTAGGGCCCACTGGAAGTAAGGAGGCAAGAATTTCAGATGAGGTCAGAGCAATATTGTATTGTTTTCCAGGCTCCAGGGAAGAATCAGTCTCCTTGCCTTTGTGGGCTTCTGGAGGCCACCTGCCTTTCTTGGCTCATGGTCCCTTCTTCCATCCTCAAAAGCCAACAACACAGTGTTATGGAATCTCCTCTACCAACTCTGTAGCTTTCCTCACACTGCCTTCTCTCTAACACTGACCCTCTTGCTTCCTCTCAAGGACCCTTGTGATTACTTTGGGCCTACCTGGATCATCCGAGATGACCTGGGATAATCCTTCTGTCCCCAGATCCTTAATCACACCGGCAAAGTCCCTCTTGCCATTGAAAGTAACATGTTCACAGACCTTCTCATTGGACATCCTTGGGGTGGGGGTGGGGGGGCTTTATTCTGTCTCCCATAATTATTTAAATTGAATGTTTTCGTCTGATCATTAGCTTTTTGTAATTCTTTTGTGAATTACCTATTCCTGACATTTTTTTTTCTGTTAGCTGTTGGCATTGGCCTTTCTAATTCATTTGTAAGAATTCTCTCTCTCTCGGGAATATAAACCCTAACATACATTTTTAATATTTTTCTCCCAGTTTATTGCTTGTCTTTCAGTGTTGTGTACAAGATACTATCTAATAACTTTAAAAAGTCATTACTTTTTAAAACTTTATATTGTGGAAAATGTCAAACAAAAATAAAGAGAAGAGTATATTAAATCTCCATGTATTCATTGCCAAGCTTAAATAATAAAAAAAAATTGACTCAAGGCTAATCTTATTTTATCTATACCCATACTCACTTCTCCTAAATTATTTTGAAGCAAATCACAGACATCATATCTCACCCATGAATATTTCAGCAAAATACATTAATTTCCTGATTTAAATTTTCCTAAATTATTTTCTTTAGGGTTTCTGTTTTTGGTGCCATGTTCACAAAAGCCCAAATCACTGGTTTTTATCAAAGGAATAAAAATAGTCTGAATATAAGTTTTTGCACCTTTTAAGGAATTTGTTTCCTTTATCTCTAAATTGTTTTTATTAGCAATGACCTCTGTCTGACTGCTTAACCAAGTGTGAGTGAGTACCTACCATGTGGAACATGCTGTGAACTGAACTTCATTACCCTTGCATGCATGTGTACAGGGAACTGTATAAAAGGATTACTGTTGTAAAATTAGCAGGCCTGCCCACTGGTGTCTGCACTCCTCATTTAGTCCTCTTTCCATGACGCCCCTGATGATTGGGGACAACTGCTAGACGGCTGGCAATTGTCTGCCTTGCCGACATCATTTACGCATTTGAATTCTTTTTTTGCCAACGTCACTGGGCACTGTGTGGAAGTAAAAACAAGTATACAAAATGAAGGGAAGAACATAACCCCTCCATCACGGTCAGCCTGCCGCTTGATGACACCTCCATGTTCTCAAAGGGATGAATCCCAGTCCTCTGTTTAACACACATTCTGATAGATTCTTGGCAACCACAGATGGAATTAGAGAGCCGTTGGCTTCCACTTTGAAAAAGAAGAAATATGATGAGTATAGTTATTACTTAGGACTAGGTAAGAATAGGTGAGCCGGGTGATGTCTTAGCGTTGGAGACATTAAAGGGGGCAGCAGCACAGGAGTTCAGTGTGTGCTTGTCACAGCCTAGCAACTCCACAGCCAAAACAACTCAAACCTTACTATCATAATTCCAACTGCTTTGTTTGGCACCCTCTCATTTCCTACTCTTAACCCCTTGCAATCTGATTTCCACCCCTTCTTTTGAGGGTTACAAACCAGACACTGGACATTATTTCAGTCTCTTTCCTGTGTGTCCTTTCTTTGATGAGGACTGTTAAGGACTTTTTTAAACTCCTTGCTCTTAGTTTGTGATGCTCAATGGTTCTATTCTCCTTAGATTTTTCTGTGTGAACTTTGCCTGCTACAGTTTCTACTCCTCTCCCTTCATCCCTTAAATGTGACTGCCCTGGAAGCTTTGCTGGTACCCGGTGCTTCCCTCAGCATCAAGTGCTAGACTCTCAGGTTTTTTCTGTTTCAAGCCTACCTTCTTCCCAGAACTCCCATGTTTCTGGCTGATTTCCAGGGGTATCCAGGTTGACTTTGTTTACCTCAGACTTTTTAGCCCCATGGCTGTGTTGAACTGTAGGCCCTGGACACCAGCGCCCATCACCTCCAGACACACACCCAGTTCAAATGATCCTGGCAGCAGCTGAAAAGGATCATGATTTGGCAAATATTCAAGCCTGAGTTGAGCCTGTGGCACCTGAGAGAGAGAGTCCTACAGTCTTCCCTCCTAGGGACCTGGAGTCTGCTTGAATTTTTTTCCCCAAAACTTCCTTCTCCCTCTAGTTATGAAGCCTGAAATTTTGACTGGTTTCACCCTGTGCCTTCCCAGACAACTAAGTTCTGTTTTGTTTTGTTCTGGTTTTTTCCTCAGCCGCATTAATGCTATGTTCCAGCCTGCCCTATCAGTTTTCTGGGTACTGGGCCTTGAGCCATGGGGCTGCTCTCCTGGACATTCAATAAGTCTTGACTATTACCCCTTCTCAAAGTCCGGCCTTCTTCTCTGTCCTGCTGCCCAACTTCCTTCATTCCTTTATCACTGAATGCTCAAAATTACTGAAAACCCCTCCAACTGTTATTTCTGGATGCGGTGCTTCACACTTCTGCTTACCCTGCCTTCTAGTGCTACCTTACATCCTTCCTGGGACTTGATGAGGACTAAAGATATACTTACTTCTAAAGTAGATTTTTTTAACTCTTAATTTTATTAGCATTTAAAAATTTTTTACTATTTATTCTCAACTGTTTATCATGTGAAAGGTCAGAGGGCTTAGCCCTAGCTTTGCTAGGGTCACATAAATTCTGACAAGGACTCTATTGACATGTGCTAACTAAAGCTGTACCTAAAATATTTTCACTCACTCACCTTGATCATGTTGCTGCATGGGGAAACACCTTCAAGGTAGCTTTCACCCCCGGTAATAGTACATGCTTACTGGGGTGCAATTTGAGGCCTTCCACAATTACTCCCCTTAATATCATTACTTATTTTTCCAGCTTTATTGAGATAATTGACATATAAAATTGTGTAAGTTTAAGGTGTACAGTGATGATTTGATAGAACTTTTTAGTATTAGTAATAGGGGGACTCCCTGCTCCCCATTCTCCTCTTCCTTTCTCCCTTCCACTCTAGTTCATTTATTGACATTTAAAAAGGCAGGCCAGTAAATAAAGAGGTGAAGCAGGTGGTGGTAGAAGCTGTAGAAAACTGGAGAGAGGATGTGCCTCATCCTGAGGGAGCAGCACCAGCTGATGTCTCCACTGTTTCCATGTGGGATGTGGGTCCAGTGCTGTCAAATCATCATGTTTTTCAAGAGAAGCTGGTCATCTGGATTTTGATGTGAAATCTTCTAACTTTGAATGGTAGCAAACAGTTCAAAAGCCCTTGAAACCCTGTGAGGGTTAAGAACAGCCGTGAGCTGGCTCTGGCCTGCCAGCTCCCAGTATGTAATCTCTGCTACCCAGAAAGCCTCTCCCCGTTCCCTGACACCCTGTGCTTTCAGGACTCTTCCTTTTGTTCTTCATGTCCCATTATCTGGACTGCCCAATCCCATTCTCTCCGTTGACCCAAATCCTAACTCTTACCTAATCTTTAAGATCAGACTCAAAGTCGGCTGTACGTCGACGACATGCTTGACTTTGCAGCAGCAGTAACGACAGAGCTAGTAGGGAAAGCCAAAATCAGAAATGGGATGACAGGTGGTCTAGATACCAAATCCTGGGAAGTCAGCCAAGGCGGGGATCAGATTCCCAATCTTAAATCCAGGGAACAGGGAGCCAGAGGACAAGAGGTTCAGTAACTTGGGTTAAGAAGTCTGAGCAAGGCACAGGTCTGTACTAGGTACAGGACATCAAAGATCAGAATGGAACTTGATAAAAAGTTACAGGACAATAGATATTTTTAAAAACAATTCTGTAGTTTCGGGAGGGAAAGAAAGAGGGGCAACTAACGTTTTTTAAAACCTACTGTGTGCTAGGTGTGTCTCAAAGTCATACCTGAAGTTCAGAAAGATAACATAGCTGATTCATGTCACCCAGCTAATAAATGGCAGAATGAGAATTTTTATCTTCAGTTCTTTGTGGAAACTATGACACAAGTGTTTTCTCAGTTTGGGCTGCATTTTACAATCACCTGGGGACTGTGTGAGTGTGTCTCTCTGTGTGTTTGTGTGTTTAGGCAATACAGTATTGTGTCCAGAGTTTGGTCCCTGGGGAACTTAAAAAAAATTCAGATGCCTAGATGACAACCCATATCATTTAAATAGAATCTTTAGGGGGCTACTCAGGCACTAATAATTTTCAAAGTGCATGTGATATCAGGGTACAGCAAGGTTGAGAACCACTGTGTCCTTCCCACAATATTGACTCCTACTGAGCATTGTTCACAGACAGAGGGGAAGCAGTAATAAACAGGTAGAGGTCAGAGACGCCAGTGGAACTCAAGTAGTGTTATTTTAGTGAGTGCTTTCTTCAAGTGGAAATGTATGTCTGTACGCATTCCACAACGAGATACTCAGTCTGGGAATAAATAGGGACCAGCCAGCCAGACTGATTAATGAAGAGGATAAAATAATAGTTCTCCAAATGTTGGTTTTTGTTTTTTAAAAGTGTACAATTCAGTGGTTTATACTCTATACACAGAGTTTTGCTACCATCACCATGATCCGTTTCAGTAATATTCCTCACCTCACAGAAAAACTCCATACCGTTTAGCTGTCAATCCACCAGCCCAAAGCAACCCGCAACCTCTAACTATTCCTTCTCTATAGATTTCCCTGCGCTGCATTCAAGTGTTGGTTTTTAACCCAGGTGCTTCATTGATGATCTTTTTTATTTTTATTTATTTTTTATTTTATGAAGCATAATATATTACAGAAAAAAGAGCATAAGCCATATGTATACAGCTCAATAGTTTTGCAAACTGAACTCACTTGTAACCAGCACCTGGGGCAAGAAACTAAACCTTATCAGCATCTGAGAAACTTCCCTTGAATCCCACTCCTTCAAGGGTAACCACTCTTCTGACTTCTAGAAGCATAGATTAGTTTTGCCTCCTTTTGAACTTTGTACCAGTAAAATTATAGACTATGTCCTTTTTTGTGTCAGGCTTCTTTTATTCAACATTATGTTTGTGAAATTCATCCATATTATTGCCTGTATCCGTGACAGTCTTTTGATGTTAAATATTATTTGGAAAAGTTCATTGAGACACTAAAATACTCTTTAGGTGATTTATTGAATAAGCCACTTTACCATGCTCAGTGTGAAAATAATCCATTCATGAAAGATTTTGTTTGGGAATTTAAATTCAGAAGACCAACATTGTTGAGGGCAAATGATAGCATCTTGGTCTTGCAGAGCTAGTCAGGCAACTTATTAAACTTGAACTGAATAAACTTGAATGTTTATAAATACTTAACAAAGATAAGAGATTGAATTCCTTAGGTCCTTCTTCCTGGGATCTTTTTATTTTGGCATGTCTTTGGAAACTGCATATGATTTTTCCTCCTATTTAAAAGTTTTTTCTCTTCACATTTAATATCTAATACTTTGGATACTAACCCCTTTCTTCACCTAGGAATGTTGAAGTATAAGACCAAACATATAGTTAAGGACAAAGTAGTGTTTTCATATCTACAAGTGTTAGAAGGTGCCATATAATTTATTCTTAGTTTTCTTAACAATTTCTTCTCTCCATACACATTCAAACAAGCCAGTAGGTTGCTTGCTAACCATGGCAAAGTACTTTGAGCAGAAATTTGTTCTTTGTGGAATTCTTCTTACAGACCAACAAGGTTGCCCCTCAGAATAAAGCACAAGGAATGTCTTGTCAATCAGGCCTTTCCTAATGTATTTGAATGTTCAGGTAGGTGCCTTGGGAAGGTGCTGAATGAGTAGTAGGGAGGGGTACAGGTCTTATATTCTCCTCTCTTCCCCAAAATAAGCCTCACAGAGCTACTCGAGTATGAAGTCAGTATCTCGATTTGAGGCCAGCCAGATAAGAAGCATTGAAAACAGAGGCTTCTGTTTGTCCAGGATGTTTAAAATACACACAACAAATATAATACCAATGAATGTGTTTCCTGAACTAGATACTACTTCCCTGTGCCCATAAAATTAGTAGTGATGTTTAGTCCTCAGACCAGAATCTCCAAAACTAGTTCAAAAAATGTATCCCTAAGCAAATAGGCAGAAACCAATCACTTTTGCAGGTTTTTATGGCTGTGTTGCTCCAGCTTTCTCTGTGATTCCCTTAAGATCCCACATTTTATAAGAAAAGTCATCAGACTCCTGCCAGTTCCAAGGGAAAAACAAAAACTACAACTTTTAAATGCTTAAAACTTGAGTATTTTCTCAGTTTGCAGTGAAAAATGAGGAAATTGCAGTCTGTTCATGGAAATGAAGCCCAGCTTTTCCAAGATGTATGTCTTGTCTTTGCTCATCACAGAGATAGGTGTTCTGTGATCCAAGTGCTTGTATGAGTGTTTTTGTCCAGGATTTATATACAGTGGGAAAGCTTTAAGGAAATTCTTCAAATGCCATTTACCCCCATTCCCTCTTTTCTGAACTGTCGTGCCCAGCCTTGAACTTGATGTTGTAGGAATGGTAAACTGCTTGTGCTGGCCAGCATATCCCACTGCTGCTGCGTTTTTGCTCTCACTGTTCCTGGGACAGCTGTTGTCAACCACTGTACTTGCTTTACCTGTTTGCTCTTCCCACCCTTAAGACTCAGCTCAGGTGTGGGCTCCTGGAATTCTGACCCTCTAATTTGACATAGAATTGCCTCTTCTCTGTATTCTCACTGCACCCATGCAAATCTGTCTTAAACCTTATGTGTTACAGTGACATTAAAAGTCTTTGTTGTATGTGTCTCTCCCTTTAACATATGTAGTCCTTGCAAGTAAATTATTAATAAAAATGATTACGTGACCCCGCTTTTATTTTTCTTTTAAAAAATCATATTAGCTCATTTCCAAACTTTAGGTTTAGTTAAATAATCCTTAATGGAAAATACATGCAGCTTTATGAAATGATTATCATTATTTTGTCTACTATTAAACAGAAATAATATAGATGGAAACTAACTTTCATAGTCTATAAGTGTACAGTTGATGCTGAGCAATAGGGACTAGAGTGCCGATTTTAAAAAATGTTCTCGTTTCCTGCTTTTGCTCTATTTCCCTTTCTTCCTTTATTAACACCTATTCTCTGTTACATTAGATTTTCTTTTTTCTTATTTCCAAAGAGTAGGTCCTTATTTATGATGTTTATTGTCACTTTATAGATTTGGGTTTCCAAGATTACTTCAACGATGACAGCTTATTTATCCTTTCAGAACCATGTCTGAAAGCTGTGTACCTGTCACTTAAGGAAGGGTGATGTCTGGGCTATGATCATATGGCCTAACAGTAATCATGACAGTTTATACGTCTGTGAGGTAGGAACAGCAATTATGCTTTTTTACAGATAAGGAAACAGACTCAGAGAACTTAATGACTTGCCCAGCACTGTACAAGCAGAGCTGGGATTAAGAACTAAACTACCAGATTCCAGAACCTTTGCTTTGAAAAAAATTTTAATTGTTTATTTCTAAATAAAAGAAGTATAGACTTAATAGGAAGTTGCAAAGAAATGTACAGGGAGGTCCTGTGCAACCTTCACCCTATAACCCCTAATTTGACATCCTATGTAACATTAGAACAACATCAAAACTGGGAGTAGTTCAGTATCCCATAGGTATGGTAAACTGAGGTCAGTTATTTGCACAGAATTTTAGTTCAGTATTATTTTTAAATAAAAATAGCATTCTTTATAGTGCCTTCATTTTAATATACAACTCATTATTACTGTGATATACATTGAAGAAGAATGTGGTTTAGATCATTGGTTCTTAACCTTTTAGGACATAGATTCATTTTAGAAGGCAACAAAATAGGATCTTTTTTGCAAAAAAAAAAAAAAGACATATAAACACATACATACAAAATGTTCATGGTTTCACATATGTCCTCTACATCCACCCCTAAAAATGTGCATAGACCTCAGGTTAAAACTGGTTTAGAGAAACACTTAAAAATGTAAATACATTTACTAAAATAAATCTAGAAACTCTTTAATAATCATTAGTAGTGCTTTTTTATCTTTTCCCAAATCTGCTCATATAAAAGCCTCCCAAACCCTCTTGTTCAGGGGCTGAAAGTTCCTTGGATTTTCTATAGCTCTTGGTCACTTAGGGAAAACCCTTCTTCCAACATTATTGCCCTACAAACGTACTTTATCTGAGACTGCTCTCTTGTGCACAAAAGGCCTTTGGTCAATAACTTTCAGTTGTTGTATCCTTTTCAAGTCACCACCAATAACTTGGGTAATTTGAGGTCATGGGTCTGAAGCAAGGGATCAGGCCTGGGATCTCTGAAGCCCCACTAGATATGAGAATGTAATTGGGAGCTCCTGTCAAGTTTGAGTCAGCTGCCAGAAGCCAGGAAATATATTTCCACAGCGAGGGCTCACTTAGAAAGTGTGAGCCGCCATCCAGGAGGAGGAGGGGAGAGATATGAAAAAAGCCAGGCTTATGGTCTTACCAGAAGGGTAGGGCAAATCTTGATTCTGAGGAAGATTCTTGGATTGGACATAAACCTCTTATATGCTTCCTGCTGAGGTAAAGCTCAAAAAAGTATTCTGCTGCCATGGAGCCAGGATCCAGAGTTCAGACAGTGTAGAGCCTATAAGGAAGTGGTTACACCTGGAAACGTGGGTGGAAAATAAGGGCTGATGCTGACACTACGCGAGGGATTGGCTGTGCTCTGCTCTCAGCTGGAGAAAATGCTTTCACTGTGCATCAGCTTCATAATGTTTTATGATGATCTTTTTCTAATCAGAAGCAGTTTCACAACTGCTCTACCATGTTTTAAGTTTTTTGTCTGCTGACGAATGCCTTGTATTTTGCATACAGTTGGTTTTACTACCCTCAATAGTTTTATAGTCTGGTTGCTAAAAGAAACTAGTGAAACAAATTTGCTTTCAAAGATACAGCATCCTTTTCCAAGTCCTTCTGAATTTGACTATTTAAGGTAAAACCTTATGCCATGATTTTTCTGCATTGTCAGACTATTTGAGCCAAGAGGAGATGGCAAATGGAAGGATGGAGGGTAGACCTGGACTAGCATCTGTTTATGACTTCATGTAATGCTGTGTTGGGGTCCCCAAATATTGAAGGTCTGCCTCAGTTTTGTAATAGGAATCAGACTTATATACCCACTATGCCAGAAATGGCTCTAAACACTATAAATAAATGCTCCCAACCACCCCAAAGTTGGCTGTTCATCCCTGAGGAAACTAGAGGTCAAAGAAGTAAACTAACTTGAACAGTGTTTCAAACATAGTGAAGAAAATGGGATTTGATCACATGTGTTTCATGCTCCTATATTTAAGTGGAGAATTTGCTCCTCCCTTCTCACCAGGAGGAAAACCGGTTTAGGGGCACTGGTTGGCACTAACTTAATCTGCTGGAGACTAATAACCTATCAGAACACCATTTCACAAAGGGAGATATACCTTTCCAAAAAATAGAGTATCTGCTGCCCAGGGCCACCCCCCGCCCCAACCCCACTCTGGGTGAGAATGCTTGCTGAGCATTAAGTCGAAGAGAAGGGAAGTGGATAACATCAAGGCATCTTACATCCAGAGTGTAAAGCTTGAAGAATACAACACACCTTGTAGCCCAGTAATGGCTAGAATATTCCTGTCTGCCAGGTATAGTCTATCCTGGACAGTGCAATATAAGCACTGGTGAAATTTTGCCTTTTTTTCCGAAGTTATTTTCTGGACTCCAGGCAACTCAGAGTGAATGACTCCTCTTTTATTTTATGTTATATTTAGTTGTTAAACTTTCCAGGATTACTGTATCTCTAGATCACAGCCTGAGGTGATTTTAGCTGTCATCATAGCTTCGTGAGTATTGGATAAAATCCATGAGAATATACAAACCATTATTTAGGGTGGGTTACTTTTGTAATCTCATAACCTAATTCTTTGGATGTTAATTTTTCATCAGATTTTTGTCTCTAAATTCTGAAGAGCTAACCTCCTTAGAGTTTGCAACCTTTGTTCTTTCAAGCTCTGATAGCATTTAGAATCTCTCTTACTGGAAGACTTCAGAGTTACAAAGCTAAAATCCACCATCTGTACCAGTCATTCATATTGTTACATTTTATACTTAACGACCATGCAAATGTGTTGCACCTTTCTGGATGTGTGACATATTTACACACAATGATTACATGGAGAGGAAGAATTTCTCTTTAGACCCTAGCCTGTTCCCGGGAACTCACACAGATAACTGATGGAAAGATTTCAGGAGAAATTAACATCTGATTGTTTGTTCAGGCAAAATGGCCTTTCTCCTCTCCTGCTCTGAAAGGAGCAGATGCATCCTACTCATGGGAGCAGGCTTCTCTTTGCATCAGAAAGCTTTGTAAAGGAGCCAGCTGCAAGAGAGTCCCTGAAATTGTCAAGTAAAATGTTTTCAATCAGGAAGGCTTGCTCCAAGGCTGCAGAGGTTGTGTGTTTAGCAATGGGACATCGTATAATGGCACAGACGAGGGACTTTGAGGTGTCTTTCTAAAGTGGCCACTTTTTGCCTTGTGCAGCTTACCAACTTTGTGAATTGTGAAACTGAAATGAGATGTGTTTGGAAGTGCTTTTGAAAACTATAAAATGCTATACAAATTAAGTTGTTACTCTGGAGCAGAGCAGTGAACAGTGAAAAAAGGACTCAGTTGAAAACAACTGGTGCATATACTTTTTTAAGCACCAAACATTAATGCTAATATTTATCCAGCCAGGCATGGTTATAAATGGTTTACATGTGTTATCTAGTCTAATAGTACTCTAATAAGCATCCTAATAGTACCCTAATAAGGTGGCTATTATTGTCCCCATTTTACAGATGAGAAACACTGAAGCACAGGGAAGTTAAACGCCCTGCATAAGGTAATATACCCAGGTAATACACCTAAAGTGATGAGATGAAGCTGAGGTGCAAACTAGATGCCTGGCTCCAGAGCCTAGACTACACTGCTGGCAGTATAATCCTTACTGAATTGGTTGTGGCTCCAAGACATTTGTTATGCATGTCTCAAAGGTTAAATGTTATATAAATCTCGAAAGGTGTGAGTAAGGACACTATTAAAAAACAAAATTCCATCAAGTAAATTTGAAGATCTATTTGGTTTTATTAAGCAATTCCTGAATCGGGCAGCATCCCATCTGGCAAGTGGAGAGATTCTCCCAACGAGTTGTACAAAATGGAAGGATTTTATAGACAGGAGGGTAGGGCAAAAAGTTATTATCAAAAGAAATTAGGGATTGTTTTAAGTAAGGTCACGCTCTCTTAGGAGGGGCAGGGTCTTGTGCAGATTACCTCACTAGGAAGTTCCAGATTGGTTTAAAGTTCTCCTCTTGGGAGAGGAGGAAACTTCAATTAAGCAAGTCATTAAGCCCCAGTTTGGTGATTTCACCCAGCAGAAGTGACACCATGTTGGGTTTGTGTTTTTCTTGACATTTTCCAAGAAAAATGAGTATCCTTTAAGGATTTAGATTTGACTCACTTCCGATGCCCTAGTCCTCATATTTTTGGGTCCTACATACTACTTTACTTATATGTGAGAGGTGTGAGGTGCTTAAACATGCAGGGAAAGTCACCCCTTTATACACCAACTTCATCAGCAAAATGGTGGTAGTAAATGGCTGATTTTAAAGTTCCAGGTAGGTTGAAAATGCTCAAATGAGAGAGTGTAGGGGAAAAGCTTTGTAAATTAAAATATCAGACAAGTATTTTATGCTAAAATCTATAATAAAAATTGGCTAGAATTCTAGTAAATATTTTTTAAAAATTAACCTGCTAATGGTGATATGATCTGATTTTTTTTTTAATTAAAAAAACTTACCAGAGTCATCCCATCATATGTCTGGCAGCATCTTTTCTTCATCAGAATTGGTGGATTTTTATCTCGTTTGTCTGGTGTCACCTTTATTCATTTCATTTCGTTTTACCACTTATACCTGTTAAGAAATGAAATTCTTCTATGTAAATTTGAAGATCTAATTAGCTTTATTAAGCCTTTTGGGCAGAATCCCCTCTAGCAAGTAGAGAGATGCTTCAAGGAATAATACAAGGTGGAAGGATTTTATGGATGGGAAGGTGGGCGAGAGTTTTTAGCAAAAGAAAAGAAGGGACTGTTTCAGGGAGGTCACTTTCTTTTACAGGGAAGAGCTGGGGGTCTTACAAAGCGGGCACCTGATCTTCTTTAATGGAAGATGGAGAAAGCTCATATGATATGATCTTTTCCAATGACGCTAACCAGAAAATTCCTGATTGACTACATCTCGGGCCGGGTTTGAATCTGTAACTGGTTCAAGTATTAGGCCCTGGTTTGGTGACTTGGCCTAGCAGAAGTGACACTGTGTTGGGCCTGTGTCTTTCTTTTAAACATGTCTTTTGATGGCTTGATTTGGTATGTCTAGTCAGATGATAATGCTATTTTTATATGATGAGAGAGAAGGGAGATTAGCTGAGAGAATGAAAAATTAAAACCTCTTCCCTCTGGCACAGAGGCACTGTCTTGTTCAACAAAATTTTTTATTGGGAAAGTGACATGACAATGGAAAAGAGGGAAGTACAGAAAAACATTAAGCTGGCCAAAAAACATAAAACGTCCTACTTAATAGAAAATCGAGTACCATATTTTTTCCTTAAGATTATATCATAAGCATGTTTGACTTGAGATTGCAATAAATATATGTAACATAAAGATGTATTTTTCAGTATTTAAATTTTATAGCTTTAGATACAGATACATCAAGAATGTGTGTCATAGTTTATTTAATCATTCACTATTTTGATATTTAACATGGCTCCAATTTTTTTTTTATTAAGGTATCATTGATGTATATAATCTTATGCTCAGGTTTCACATGAGCAACATTGTGGTTACTACATTCCCCCCATTATCAAGTCCCCACCACATACCCCATTATAGTCACTGTCCATCAGCATAGTAAGATGCTATAGAGTCACTACTTGTGTTCTCTGTGCTATACTTCCTTCCCCATGCCCTCCCTATATTATGTGTGCTAATCATAATGCCCCTTAATCCCCTTATCCCTCCGTTCCTACCCACCCTCCCCAGTCCCTTTCCCTTTGTTAACTGTTAGTCCATTCTTGGAGTCTGTGAGTCTGCTGCTGTTTTGTTCCCTCAATTTTTACTTTGTTGTTATACTCCACAGATGAGTGAAATGAAATCATTTGGTACTTGTCTTTCTCCGCCTGGCTTATTACTGAGCATAATACCCTCTAGCTCCATCCATGTTGTTGCAAATGGTAGGATTTGTTTTCTTCTTATGGCTGAATAATATAGGATGGCTCCAATTTTTAAATGATGATAAATAACATCACAGTAAACATCATGGTGCATATCCTTAGAAGGATAAATAAATACCCAGAAGTGGAATTACTTGCTCAAAAAGTACAAACATTTTACAGCTTTTAATGTATCTTTCCAAATCGCTTTTTTATAAAGGATGAATTAATATTTATTCACAACAGAAATATACAAAGGGTGTGGGGGTTTTTTTGACTACTGGATGTTTTCACTTAAAAATATTTGCCAGTTTGCTTATGGTTTACCGTTGTTAAAGTTGGACAGCTAAAATATTTACTGTCTTGTCCTTTGCAGTGTAAACCTGCCAACCCGTGCTGGATATGGGCAGTTTTTAAAGTGCAGTTCTAGAGCTGCAGCAGCACCTGGAAATGCATATTCTCAGGCCTCAACACAGACTTGCTGAATCAGAAACCCTGGGAGTGGGGCCCAGCAATCTGTGCTTTAACAAATTCTCCAGGTGGTTCTGATGCACTTTAATTTATGAGAACCACGGTTCTCGAGAAAGTTTTGTACTTGTGCACCAGGACACCTGGTGAAAAACAGCATTATTCCTAAGAGCCCCAAACTGGAAACAATGGAAATGTCAAGAGGAGATAAGTAAGTCCTGGCAATTAATACAATGAGTATTCTATAGCTTGTGGTTAAGGGCATGGGGTGTGAAGGCAGACTGCTTGTGTTTGAATCGCAGCTCCACAGAATAGTACCTTGGGCAGGTTACTTGACCTCTCTAAGCCTCAGTTTCCTCATCTGTAAAATGGGTGTAAAAATATTAACTACTCTATAGGATTATTGTGAGGCTTAAACAATTACATAGAAGAGTGCCTGGTACATATTAGATTTAAAGCACAACCTGCATGATGCTTTATGGACAAGCATGTCAAAGTTCATTTCATAAAAGTGATGACCTGTTCCTATATTTTGCATATAACAGCGATCAAGCAACCTAAGGTAAAAACAGTGTAGATTTTGGAGGTTCAAATGTTGGCATTGCTTCTGTAAACATCAGTTTTCACATGTGAAAAATATCTTTAAATTGCTCTTGGAGGATTGTGAAGAAAAATGATTAAATGTATATACCTGAATTGTTCCATACACGGGCCTTTAATAAATGTTTTCTTGTTCCTAATTGCCCTTTCATTTCTTTCATCATTTCCACAGCCATTCCTTCCAAAATTCCCCCGCTGTCTTGATAGTCTCTGAGAAACTAAGGTGCAAAGTGGCTTCCTTGATTATAAGAGGATTTGGCTTTTTCCATGAATCTAGGTCACGGAAGTCAGTGTCTAATGTTTTCCCACTATGCCTGGGGGCCAAGCTTGGGCCTAGATCTGAGACAGAGGTGTAATCCTGGTATCTCCTAGAATTCCAGCCTTTTAGCTGCCTTAGTATGAAAACTGTTTAGTATGTATTTAGCAGTGCCTAAATACAAAACGTACACACAAATAGGTTCTTTTCCCATCTGTAGCAGCCACTTTCTATTTTTTCTACATCCAGGGCCCAGCACCCAGTAGGCCCTATAATATATATTGTTTGGAGCTGTTAGGATGAATCTGACCTGGGTGGAGCTTAAAACTTCCATTTCTGTCCATTTCCTAGGATGGTAATAATATAGATGAGTTTAGGGTACAAACAGCTCAAACCACTGGCTGCATTTTGTTCGTCTAGGGCAGCAACACGCAGACATCTAGTTCAGAGAAAAAATTACTAAATTCCCTCTCTTTTAAATGACATTAGTAGTCAAAATAGACCAGAAATACCGGTCTCCAAAAGACAGCACAAAAGACAGCGCCGCGAGAACCAGCTCCTTCTCGGGCCCGAGCTCTAATCGAAGGGCGGCGAAGCCGAAGCCTTGGGGCAGGAGAAAGTCAGCCTCCTTGTGACGTCAAATCAGCGGACTCTAGCCCCGGCCTTCGGTCGGTTCCGGTTCCCTGGCTTTCCGGGCGCGAGATACGTGAGCGCGTTGGCGTTCTGCGCGTGCTCTGCAGAGGGATGCGAGAAGGTTGGGTCCAGCTCGCGAAAGAGATATGTGATTGGCTGAAGCTGTGCTGGGGGGTTCCCTGGCCCTCTCCGCAGGGGTAAAACAATAAGAGGGGGCGGTGGCAAAGGGGGCGGGACGTCCGTGTTCCTTGTCGCTCGCCGCAGCGCCTGGCGCCGAGGAGGTGGTGGTTGTAAGGGAAACGAGCTCGCGGCTCTCCGGCTTCCGACGCTTGAGGTTTATCGGAGGGAGGGGGCGGCGAGCGAGAAAACTCCGCTGCAGCCGGTCCTCGGCGACTCCGGCTGACCTCCGCGCGACGTACCCGTCGCCGCTGTTGGTTGGAGGTGTGTACGGGGGCCGGAAGAGAGGTTGGTGTAGTGGTCGGAAGGGGACATTCCCGTCGCGTGCCGGGGCTCGAGGCAACCGTCCTGTGCGTGAGCCCGGCGGTCGGAGGTGTCACGGCAGAGAGAGACATTGTTCTGGCCGGCTGCCGTGTGTGCGTGCGAGAAGCCGAGCCTTTGAGGTGAGGGATTGGAGGCCGCGTGGGAACGGAGGTGACCGGCGCACGTTGTGCGGGCAGAGGGCTCGGAGGGTACAGGTGGGGCCGGGGATTGGGGATGAGGCAGTGAGTGGGAAAGGGGACGCAGCAGTGCCCAAAGGCGCGTTGCGCTGATGGAGGCTTAATGCGGGACGTGGGGGAGTGGGCTTTTTGGAGAAGATGTCTAAGGGTGGGAAGCCCACCAGTCAGTCTTGTCTCCGACTCATTTGTAGTTCGTATTCCAGGTTCCTTGGGAGCGGGGAGGCCGTCACCGCCCTGCCCGTGGGGGGAGGGGAAAGGAGGCTGTTGGCGGAGGGAGAAGCGACGCAGATGCGAAAGTAACGGCCTCCGGGCACCATTTGTGTGCACCGAAACAGAATCCGGGTTTGGAGGCAGCCGCCGCTTTGCTTACCTAGTCCCTAGTGTTCCGCGGGCTTTGGCAGCTTCGGTTTATCCCGAAGGTGTTTGAAACCCGGGCTGTGTATGACGAACGGCGTCTTCGTGTCCTTTTTATGCCGACGGTCCCTTATTGACTCTGGAATAGAAAAGATGTTTTAATGCTTTGGGGAATGGGCTTCTTGCTTTTCTCACTTGTTTTCGGGGTGAGGGGGAAAGGATAATCGGTGCGGGGGTGGGGACGTAAACTACCCTAATTGTATGGATTATGTTAGTTGTATCTGATCGAATTTTACCTGCGCGTCTAAGAGCCGATTTCTTAAGATGTCCCTGTGCCGCTTTGGGACGAATATAGATTTGCATCTACAATTTTCCGCATAGATCAATTTTTTTCCTGACGGTACAATTTTATTTATTTATTTATTTATTTTCGGAGGACAGGGGCCTTTGCTCTCTTTAAACAAAACAAAGCAAAAAACCCCACGTGCAACGAAGCTGGAATAAAAGCAAAGTTGTTCCCCGTTTCGCCCTCTATAATTATTGTATTCAGTTGGATTAAAATACTGTGTTTAGGTTCGAGGTTCCACACCGTGTGCTGGTCTTTCAATGTAAGCGTTGCCTGTACCTGGATTTGTGAACCATTAAGTTTAATCAGGGATCCCTGTACGCTAGAGGGGAAGAGGATGGGAATTCCTTATCCGGCTCCATATTTGGCAGTTAATGTAGCCTTAGGCATGTGAACAAAGTTTCTAAGTAAACATTTAGTCCTGTTAGTATCCAGCGGTCCTTTTGATGTCCAAACTTTTGATCTTAAAAAATAGACGGTGTAATTAGTTTGAACTTAATTGAATTGAGTTATGTGTTGTTTCTTGGTGATGTTACCTTTCCGTTTTTTAATTTTTTAGCGTTACTCGTGTGTACTCTTACGTTATGATTTAATCTCAAGAGGTTAATTCGGAAAGGTTATCAAATAACTAGAGAGGATAAATACCTCAAATGGTTTGCTTACTATCCAAGAGTTGTTTTAATCCAGGTTGTTGGATATTCGGGGTTGGAATATTAGTCAGTGGTGAGCAAGCGTTAAATATTAGTTATATAATTTGGTGGTCGAACGGGGTGTACAGTTAGCAGCTGAGCAGTTGAATGCTCAGCGGACAACTCTTCAGTTGGAATAGTATTGGCCATGTTGGTAACCGGATATATTCATTCCGTATGTTTCACTTACGAGATCAAAAATGAAAATTTCAATACCAGTTACTAAAAATACATTAATTCTAAGTGTCTTTAGTTTCCTAACAGCCTCCTCTTGTAGAATCATTTCTGTTAATTACCCATTATCAGGATTGAATATTCTATCCTAGGTTTAATTTTAAGTAAGCCGTCTGCCCACATCATTTTAGGCTGAGCGGCTATGGAAGTGGGGAGTAACCCCTTTTCAAGGCTGTTTTTGATAGGTACAAATTTGAGGGTTACTCCTGAACTTAAGTTTAATAGGATTTAATTGACAGGCGTGACTGTTAGTTACTCTCCACTGATAGACACTTGTTTAAGAGCAGATAGAACAATATTAGTTATTCTTGCAGAACTCTGGACCGGCGTCAGAAGCAGTAGAATCATCTTCTTGACTGCTGTGCCTCAGCTTATCTTTTCTTTTAGTTAATATTTTATCTAATTTTGATAGTATCTTTGTTAGGTATATTGGGATGGCTTGGATTTCCTATTATGTTAGTGTCTTCTGCGTTTTAGGTCTCCCAGCAGTATCAAATAAGCTAACAGTTCAACTGAATTTTTTTTTTCTTGTGTTCTTGACTGTTAGTCCAAAGCAGTTGTTCTTAACCAGTTGTAATGAAAACATCACTGGAAATAGGAGAACCAATTTCAAATCCTTCTCTCATAACTATAACCGAGAGACCTTGAACTCTTAGGCTGTCTAAATATCGGTTTCCTTTTCTGTAAATGAAGCTAATATCCTGTTTCAAGGAGATAAAGGTACTTATCTGTGTACTTGTTAAACTTTAAGGCATAACATAAATGCATTTATTTTTGTGGGACAGCATTTCCAGTTCTTAATGCCTACCCACTTTTGGTGTCAAGTGTTGAGCTTCTCAAGTTCAACACTTCTTCCTTACTGCTGGGGCCTGAGAAAAGAAAGGTGTACTCAACACCTACCTTTTAATTGTTTATTTCTACCACTGGTGCTTCAATCTTGCTTGTGATTTTTCATTCCATGGTATGCCTCAAGAAATTGAATGTTGCTGATGTGCATTGCTGTTTTGATTGGTTAACGTCATTTAAACAAAGACCGTCTGGGATTTTGGAAGGTTCCAGTTTTAATATGTGTGAGGTTATCTGTTAAGAATAGGTATAGTCCATGCCTAAGTGAAATGAGGGCTTGGGCATAGCCCCAGCAATGAGTAAGGGGCTTTAGAGGGGAAGAGAGTGGTATCCCATAGTAGAGATAAGCGGTGTCCTAGCATAGACACAATATAGCCTTTGATAGCGTAGTATCTTGAAAACTGCATCCTGTTGCTAGAGATCTTGAATCTTCTTATAAGAAACAAGGTATTAATACATATAACTTTACAGTGCTAAAATATTCTAAATTCTTTTGTAGGTTTTTTTTTTCTATTTTTTTAAATGTTATTTTCTTTTGGTTTCTTGACTTTTTAAAAATAAATAACATGATACAATGTCACAACTAAGCAGTTTTCAATTTTGGCATTTCTTCAACATCGAAATAACCACCAAAATGTGACACAAAATTTCATGTCAGTAATTTACAATAGATGGAATTTTTTTCTGCCAAAACTACTGGGACAAAGATGCCATAGTTCTTACCATTATTGATGGTGGTCAGGACACTCCAGGTTTCTGGAAGAGTGAATTTTTGATTGTGCAGTTTGATACTTACATATAGTGTGGTGGTGGCAGCCAGGTGTTTGAAGTCAGCAGATCATTATACGTGGATCTAGTCACTATGTGGATACTGAAGTTCCTTTATTAAGAAAGGAGATGTCTTTGAGAGATCTGTGAGATTAAAGAATTGATGACATACAAAATTATTTTGCATGGATTACCTTGTCTTTGCTATTGTAATTTGCTCTGAAAATGATTTTGCTCTATCAAACATTAAAAATTAATTTCATTTTCTTGACCAAGTGCATACATTGCCTTTATATTATTGAAATCATATATTAGTTGCAAGTTCTATACTGTGTTTTTCAATGTTTTCCTCTGTGGTTTTATATAGTCTGGCAATATTTCAATGACTGCATGTATGAACTAATGTTTCACAGTGGGGTCAGTTTATTATATTTTGTTTCTAAGACCATTAATATCAGGTTATCAGTAAAAATAGTAGTATATCACGTAAGCACATCAGATGTTTTTTAAATTACCTTTTGGAAACCATTAAAGTTGGAGAGTACACCTTAGGATATAGGCAATAAGTTCTTCTTTATTACCCTTTTTTTATGTAGCTGCTCATTTTTAATTCCAGCATGGTATCTTTACTGCCTTTTTTCCCTATTTCATCCTCCTCAATCCTGTCTTCACATAGTTGGTAATATTTAATTAAGCTCCCTCAGTCTGTAACCATAAATAGCCATTAATGTAGGCATAATGTCAGAGATTACTTCTTTCTTTTTATGAACAGTGCTAAATGAATTTTCACACTTCTGACCTTTATTCAATATGTTTTCTAACTCATAACGAAGTTGTCAGAAAGTAGATGAAAAATTTTAAATATGGTTTAAAAAATTACAAATTTAATAACATGCTCTTTGTAATACTCAGACAATAGAGTAAGTATCTCACCAGTGGTATTAAGAATTGGTATATAGCTTTTCTTCTTTTGTTTTTTCCTAGACCCAGAATAATTTTTTTTTTTTCTTATCATGCCCTTCTCCAAGGGTGGGTTTTTGTGACATTCCAGAGTTTGGTTATTCTTTAACTTTTCTGGACAGTATTTCTTGTCTACATTCATAAGTTTCTGAGCTTTGCCTGTTTTTAATCAGTGCGTAATTATGTATTTTACAGCTTCCCATAATTCATTAAACCATTTCCCTCCTGATAGACATTTAGACTGATTTCTTTTGTGGCAGTGAACAACCTTGAATATATCTGCAATTGTGCACATATTTCTTTATAATCTGTTTTAGAAGTAGGATAACTGGTTATGTGTGTTCATTTTAATTAATTTGATTAGAACTGAAATTGCACCTTTAAAAGATTGTAGCAATTTATATCTCCACAAACACTACGTGTAGAGCCCCTTTTCCCACATCTTTAACAAATACTGGATAATAATGAATAATTTTCATTTTTGTTAATCTAAAGGTGAAAGATAGTGGCTAAATTAATGCCTGTTTTGAACTGTTGAATATTGTTGCTTTCAGGGTACTGTGTTTCCCTTAAAAATGCTTGGTATGCAGTAGCTCCATAAATATTTGTGAAATTTCTGACATAATCATAAGTTTTTAAAACTGAGAAAAAATTTACAAACAGTAAAAACTACTGTTTTAATGTGCACAGTTGTATGACTTTGAACAAACACACACAGTCATGAAACCACCACCACAAGATGCAAGATAACTTCTGTCACCCCAGAAGTTCCCTCATTTCCCTTTAGTCAGTCATTTCCCAACCCAATCATATTTAGCCCTATAAGTTCAGCATTTTGCTTGTCATATCAATAGAATCTTAGAGTGTTGACCTCTTAACTTTGAATAATGCTTCTGAAATTCATTTTTGTTGCATATAGCAATTGATTTTTTTTATTGCTGTATAGTATTTGATGGTATGGATTTATGACAGTTCATTCACTTGGCTGATGGACATTTTGTTTCTGTTTTTTTTAGTCTATATTAATAACACTGCTCTAAACAGCATACAGGTCTTTGTGTAGACATATGTTTCATTACTCTGGTGTAAATATTGTAGGAGTGGGATTTCTGAATAATAAGGGATGTGTATGTTTAATTTTATAAGAAACTACCATACTATTTTCCAAAGTGATTACCATTTTTTTTGTTCCTACCAACTTCTCCCATACTTGCAAGCACTTTTAATGTTCTTATATTTTAATGTTACCATTATTTTAGGTGTTTAGTTATCTCTGTGGTTTTTGCATGTTTGTAATAATTTGTGACACTGAGCATCTTTTCATGTCAACTTGCCATATATATTTCTTGGTGTGAAGTGTGTATTCAAATCTTTTGCCCATGTAAAAACTTTTGTTTACTTAAGTTGTGAGCAGTTTATTTTCTGGATACAGGTCCTTTATCAGAAATGTATTCTATGAATGTTTTCTTGTAGGCTGTGGCTTGTCTTTTCATTTCTCAATGACGTCTTTGAGCAGAAGTTTTACATTTTGATGGAAATCCAATTTGTCAGGTTTTTTTTTCCTTTACTGGTCTTTTTGTGTCTTCTTTAAAATTTTTACTTAACCCTAAGGTTACAAAGCTTTTCTAGAAGCAGAGTTTTAGGTTATACATTTAGGTCTTTAGTTCATTTCAAGGTGATTTTTGTATGTGCTGAGAAATGAGTCAAATTTTTTAAATTATTTTTAACATAGGAATGTCAAGGTTTTCTAAAATAATTTTGTGGAAAAGAAAATTACTTTATACCTTGGAAAATAAGTTGACTGTGTTGTGTGAGTCTATTGCTAAATTTTTAAAATTTATCTCTAAGGCCCTTAAAATTGTTTTTGCTAACTTGCAGTGTTTGATTTGTTTGGACCTTTAGTTAATATCAAAGCTCCATAATCTCATATTGACAGAAGTCTGTGTTCATCTAAATGAATGTGTACATATATATTTACATATAAAGAAGCACAGGTGTATAGAAGATTGATTTTAAAAATATTTGAAATTGCATGGTTAATGATTTGTTTCTTAGCATTCCCCATAGCAGCTTTATTCATTAACTACTGAAATATCTTTGTATTTTACTAGGTTGCATCTTTGTATTTTAGCAGGTTGCTTCTCTTAAGAGATCTTCAGTATCATAGAATTGTTCAACAATTTTTATTTAATCCTATGATGTGCAGAGTAATGGTAGATGCTGCAAAGAATGTCTCTTGAGCATCTCCTTGAAGCATAACACAGCCTGGCTTATGCTCTGACTGAGCATAGAAGAGTTCTCCAACAGGAGAGGGTGTGTGTGAACATATGCACACATATTAGTAGCACTAAGTGCCTTAATAAGAGCTAAAGAAGAAATATACAAGGAAGAAGGTTAATCCTGCCTGAGGGACCTAGCTTGAAAGCCAGGAAGAACTGGAGTAAGATCTTAAGTAGGTTTTTGAAGAGTGAATAGGGGAAGGAGTTGGTGATGTGAGGTTTTGAGATGATCAGATCATTCCCTAAAAATTATTTTCTCTTTAAGCTCTGGCTTGGAATATTCACTTCCTCATTTTACCCATGTCAGATTTTTGTCCTGTTCCAGTTCAAGTGGTACATTCTATGTGGTAGGGCTTGCAGTATTTATCACATAAGAATTGTGTTTAGGAATTCTCTCTCCCAGTGGACTTCAAGTTTCTTTGGAGTAGCAGATCAAGTTTATCATTCAGTATTGTTTTTTCCTTGCATAGGTAGTTTCTAGCACCTAATATAGTAGGCATTTCTTTAATAAATGTTGAATAAATTTGTGTTGTCCCGTCCAGTCACCTGACTCGTTTTGAATGAAATAAGACAAAGGCTTAGAGAAAATTGCAGGTTTAGGGAATGGTGATGAGTGGCATAGTATTCTTAGAACACAGTCTGTTATAGAGGTGAGAAGTGTAATGGGAGGTGAACTTGAAAGGTTAGGGCCATGCATTTCTGTGGAGGGCCTTATATTTCAAACTGAATGCAGGTGTATGGATTTTACTATATACAAAGAACCTTGAGAAAACTTCTGAAGAGGACCTAAAGGATCTGATCAGTGGGAGTGGAATAATGGGACAAATTCCAGGAAACTTGTGAGTTGCAGGATTTCGTAGTTTAAAGCTTAAAAAGGACAAGTCATGAGGATTTGAGTTTAAAGCCAAGATGATGTGGCACCATTAACAGAAATAAACTTTCTCTGTATGAGGGAGGGATGCATATATAGGGTTATCTATGAGATGATATGTCTGGTTAAAGAGGTTAAAGCAAGGGGTTAAAATGTAAAATTTGAACTCTTGGTGGGGACTAGATAGAAATTTAGGTAGATATGAGAGCTGAAACCATTAAACTATCTGAAGTTGCCGGGTTAAGGCAGAGCCTTGAGGACTTAAGCATCTTGGTGAGAAGGAAAGTTGGCTTTTATCATTGAAATCTCAGTGTTAGGAAGGGTGGTAATGTAAACAGGTAGAGTACTGAGGGGAGATCATTGGATTTTTGAGAATTGTGACTTTGGTCCAGAGAATTACATTCAAGGGAGAGCTCAGATTAAACTGTTTGAGAGAGGAGTGGAGAAGAGAAAGACTAGTTAGTAATTTAGGGCAGAATGATTAATGAAGTACTGTGATAAAGGCCCAAAGTACTTTAAGAATTCAGAGAAAAGATACTTTATTGAGGAATCAGGAAAGATTTTTTTGGGGGGACAGTATTTTAGCTGGGCCCAAATGAATGCATAGGGTTTCAGTCATTACAGATAGGAAGGTGTAGAATGAGTATTGGCGTGGGAGTCAAAGGTCCTAGTTCTTGTTAATAAATTCATAGAATCCTAGTGTGGGAGCAGCTTAATCTAACTGGTTGGACATATTCTATTCTGGTTGCATTACATTGAACCTAAATTAAGACTACCTTCCTCTAATTTCCATTTACTATTCAGTCAGTATTTAACTTGAACAAAGTGAAACAGAACCAGTAAGCTCATTTCAGACTTTAAGTCTGTATTAGTATAGCTTGAGATTTTTTGCTTTGAGGGCAGCCTCTTTACGCTAGTGATTCACTGGACTTCCAATTAAAAAGTAAGCAAGAAACCTAAGTACTTAGCTAAAAACTCAAGTTTTAGTCAAGGAAGGGAGAGAGGGTGATAACTAGTTAAGAGTTTTTAAAAAGTTGTTACTTTGCAGTAGAGGACATCTGATCATATTGTGGGATATGAAGCTTATTGTGACATTCTTTTCCATCTTATTTGTGCGTATGAGTTGACTTATCCATTCTCCTCTCAGTGGGTAATAAGAGATTCAGAAAAGATGGTGAGCATTGACATAGAGCAATTTCCCAGGAGACCTACAGTAGCTATGCTTCAGGAACTAGTCTTGACAAACGGAGATTCTTAAAAACATTTTAAGAAACGGGAATGAATGAGAGCATGTTGATGAAGTTACACAGGGATTTGAAATGGGATGGACAGAGTTGAAGAGTAGAATGATCTCTGAAGTAGTTGAGTCTCTGTAAATAATGAGAGAAGCCAGATAATCGTGTTGGTATCTGGATGAATAAATAGGATTGATGTTATTTTTAGTTGACGAGGAGAAGAGTAAATTTTACATTGACCATACCCAGTATGACTGCATTCACCACATTTTCAAGTGTTAGTGGGAAAAGTGGGGTTTAATACTTGGAATTTTCACTTTCTCTAAAAAGATGTTACATGATAATTGATCTAATCTTCTAAGGTGCTTATCTTCAAACTGTACAGTGTTGTAGTCTTGACCTGGGATCATTTCTCAATTTGTAAATTAGGGAATAAGGTCCAAAAAGGTCATGACTTTTTAATGGCCTTAGATAAAAACCTTTTTCTCACTCCCATGTTCAGACATTTTGTTTCATTTTGATAATTTTTTTTTTTTAAGAAATGGAAGGACTCATCCCAGAAATTACTTACCTATAGGTTGGGTACTTTGCTGTAATAAAAGTGGCACCATTTTTGTAATTCCATTTATCCTGAGTATAAATTGGCTCTTTAGTCTTTGCTCTTGACCCTCTTATACATGGTGGCTGTCCATGAATTGTAAACACAAACTATTGTACTCAGTTTTCCAAGTCATACTTCCTACAGCTACCCAAGCCACATTGTTTGGTGCTTTATCTATAATTTATCCCTGATGCTTCTTTGATGCATTTCTTATTTATTGAGCCATTAATTTCCCTACTCCTGGGAAGAAAATGGGAAGTTGGGCAAGATGGCAATTGTTTGTATGGAGCACAGAAATTGGCTTGTCTTTAAGAAAATGAAAAATTAGCTTGTCATTAAACAAATTTCTCTAATACCTTAGCTTTCTGATTGATGTGGTTGATATCCATCAATCAATTATATTTAAGCCCTCTAAGTCACTTTAAATCAGAGTTATGGTAAAGAAGTAACTGATCTGTAAGTTATATTTAAGTTGGTATAATTGAAACACAATTCTGAATAACATCTTCATTTTGTTTTATGAGAGCCTCTTATGAATAGCCATTTGTTTAGGCTCTGATCAGATTAGCATTGCCTTGTCATATTCACCACTTGAAGTTCACTTTTTAAGTTGTTCTTTTGAATAAGTAATAACCTACTGAGTAATGATTAAGTAAAAGTTAACCTCCACTGTCTGTCCTCCATGCCTCTCTCTGATCTAAATTGATGATATGGCCATTGTACTTTAGTGACTGTATAGGTAGTACACAATTGGAAATCTCTCTTGAATTTTGTTACAGTAACTCTTTGGTGTATTTCAACCTGTCTTTGATGTTGATATGGGTATGTGGTAATTTTTTCTACTTAGGTTATATGTAAATGATAAAAATGGTAGGTGAATAGAATATGTACTTTATAAATGTGATGGAAGATTTGAGATAAATCGTAAAGTGTCACTGTAGAAAATCTGGAAATAGGAAAGAGAAAAAAGGAAAAGGAATCCTTCAACTGAGAAACAATGGAATATTTCTTTCATTGACTGAACAAAACTTTTGTACATAATTATTCCAAGGATTAAGTTAGTATCTTTCCTGTTAAGTGTGTTAGTATTGTTTTAACATCAGTTGTTACTGTATTAAAGCATGTATGATTTCTACATGTTAGTTACTTTACAAAATTTTACTTGATGAGTCTACTGTTCTTCACCCTTCCCCACCATTCAAAATAAAAATACTATATGTTGCTTAGCTTTGTTACTTCAAATGTAGCAAATGGAATCCTTTTATGCATTAATCTTCAATCCTTACATTGAGGGTTTTTAGGTTTGGGAGAAACTTATGGTACTCGAAATGACAGTATCTGCTGCTGCTTTGTGAATTAACATTTAAAAAAATAAGTTGGTTTAAGCCATTGTGGAAAGGACTATGGAAGGTTCCTCAAAAAATTCGAAATAGAAATACCATTTGACCCAGAAATTCCACTCCTAGGAATTTACCCTAAGAATGCAGCAGCCCAGTTTGAAAAAGAAATATGCACCCCTATGTTTATCACAGCACTATTTACAATAGCCAAGAAATGGAAGCAACCTAAGTGTCCATCAGTAGATGAATGGATAAAGAAGATGTGGTACATATACACAATGGAATGTTATTCAGCCATAAGAAGAAAACAAATCCTACCATTGGCAACAACATGGATGGAGCTAGAGGGAGGGTATTATGCTCAGCGAAATAAGCCAGGCGGAGAAACACAAGTATCAAATGATGTCACTCATCTGTGGCATATAAGAACAAAGAAAAAACTGAAGGAACAAAACAGCAGCAGACTCACAGAACCCATGAATGGACTAACAGTTACCAAAGGGAAAGGACTGAGGAGGATGGGTGGGAAGGGAGGAACTAGAGGGGAAAGGGAGGGGCATTACAATTAGCGCACATAATGTGGGCGGTCGGGGGCATGGGGAAAGCTGTACAACACAGAAGAAAAGTAGTGACTATAGCATCTTACTACGTTGATGGACAGTGACTGTAATGGGGTATGTGGTGGGGACTTGATGGGGGGAGTCTATTTATCATAATGTTGCTCATGTAATTGTACATTAATGATACCAAAATAAAATTTAAAAATGAATTGGTCTAATTATAGGTAGTACAGAATTCATGGTAGAATGATGATGAAGAGCAGACTAACAGGATTCTGGGCTGGGTTTATTCTGACTTCACAGCTAAGGTAGAAATGGCTGCATGAGATGAACTTAAGGGATGAGCCACTGTTCATGATTTTTTTCCTTTTTACAAAGCTTATTCTTAAATGTTCAACAGGCTCCAAGACTACACCTCATTTTTTCTAGTTATAGGGCAACAGATGTTTTGGTAGAAAATCCAGATGTTAAAACAAGAATGAAGTAAAGCGTCGCTATTGCCTGAGTGAAGCAAAAAGGAACAGTTAACTTTTTGCCATTTCTTAATTCCCCCTGTGCCCAGGGGAACCCTTCCCCAGGGCCCATTCCTTTTGGCTCCTCCAGCTTTTTCTGCTTCTCTTTTTTGTTTGTGTTTAAAGCCCTATATTCCTCTTAACATTTCCTTAGGCTACTTCGTGGTTTTCTTGCCTCTTCCCTATATACTCTGCCACTGGAAGCGGTGAGTTAACTGTTTTTGAGAGCATGTAAGGCACTACCTAAAAATTAAAACATTTTCGGTTTTTTTGGGTAGACTAAGAACTTCAGGACAAGCTCTCAGTTTGTTGCAAAAAAGGAGAAACAGGGAACATAATAAGGAGTAATAGAGCATTAAGTAAAAGCTGAATGGGGGCAGAGGAGTCACTAGAATTCTATAGAGCTACAGTCCTGTCTGTATGCTCAGCTCTGATTGGTACCAGATTTTTATTAAAAACAGCATCACAATTGTAATACATGGTGGACTGTCTTTGGCTATTAGCTTTTGTTTAAAGAAAACTGACAATTTTTGTTAAACAATTTACATTGCATCCAGGTTTGCCCAGTAGACACTATTAGATGTGAAATTTTTAAGTACTTTTAAGTGTAGTAGGAAAGGCTGCTTGATTTTATTTATATACACACACATACACATACTTTTAAAAACAAGCAATATTCAAATATTTTCCCTTTTTTTCTTCTGCAGTTCCTAATGTTAATAATTTTAACTGTTCTGGGGGCTGTAAACAAAGTATTTACTTTAAATGATGGAAGATTGCTTATATTTTTATTTTGTACTTGTTTTTCATATGCTTATCTTTGAGATTTTGGCTTAGGGTTACTTTATCATCACAACTAACCCATCTGTTCCCTGTTGTCTGTTAATATTCCATGACAAAGCTGCTTGAGGGATAGAGTCTTGTTCACCACTAGCCCATTTACTATAAACAGTACCTGGCTTGTAGTTAGATGCTTAACTAGTGGAAAGAAAGCTTGGAAAGATGTATACCAAATGTAAACTATTGTCTTGGAGTACTTGAGGTTATTGCTGATTTTCGCAGTAATCATGATTTTGAAAACAGTGAAATCAATCTCTGTGACAGGGACTACAAAGAAGACACAAGTCAGTAGTTTACCATGATAATAAATAAAATCTCAAGTCCTGACCTGTGCCTTCTGCCCAGTTAAAAACAAAAAACAAAAAACACTGGAGTCCAAGAACATAAGAGGTAACAGTACCCAAAGGAAAGAAATACTATGGGAAGACTTGGTTATTGTGTTCCTAGTCTATGGCAGCACTGGACTCTCTTGGGAATAAGAGAACTGTGCTACTTTTCTCCCTATTGAGGGATAGAGAAATCAGGAAATACAAAGGGGAGATGCAAATGTTAGAGGTCAATAGTAGTTATGGAACTTGATTTATTATTTTGTTATTGTAAGGTACTTTTTAATGAGTGATATTTTCTTTATTCCCATTTGTAAGGCTAAGAAAACTTAATGACAGTTTATAAAGATGACTTGTTAATACTTATTCTTTTTTTTGCTCCCTTAGTATTTGACATTGTGCAGCAAAGAAATGGTTATGGAGAAGCCCAGTCCGCTGCTTGTAGGGCGGGAGTTCGTGAGGCAATATTATACTTTGCTGAATAAAGCTCCAGAATATTTACACAGGTAAATTTTAGATGTATTGTTTACAATTTTTATTTTTTGTTTTCTTGAATATGACTACGTATATTTTATCTTTGCTGTCTCCTCATCTCCTATTAGTATCTTTGCAAACCGTGTCCAATATTTTAACCATCTGATGGCTAAAACCAGTATTTTCAAGTTTTTGACTGAAATCCACAGTAAGAAAAACATTTCACACCATATCTCTCTATATAACACGTTCACATCTATACACAGGCATATACAGTTACAGACCCTGGTGTTCTTACATTTCATTTAAAAAAAAACCTTGGGCATGATCAACTAAGTGGTTCCAATCTGCAATTTGAAATCACAGATGTATATTGTCTTTTTAAGTTTTTTATAGCAGTGTTCGGATATGAATCAGCTAAGTGATTGTACTTGTGAAAATTTATTCTGATTGATCTGTAAAATAGTATCCCTTGGTAAAACAGCAATAGCGGCCTTATTTACTAATTTGGAAAGAAGAGTTGGACATCTGTAAGCTTATTTTTTCCAGAGATTGAAATGAAAATGGTTTATATTCTTAATATTTATAATTTTATTCTTCCTGGTACATTATTAGCAGGTGGAAGGTAAAAGTAAGACTTTTGTGACCATTAGGCTTTAGCACATGTTTGTTGTAGAACACACTAGCCAGGTGAGGTAAGGATGAGTAGTCATTGCCACTTCATGCTGGAAAGGCTGTTAAGAGGACTTAGGTGTTTTTATCAAGGTCTTTATAAGTATGCTAGGTGTTGAACAGTTAGATTATGCAGTGTGCCTTACATTGTTAAACATATATGTAATATTCCCTGCATTATTTCAGAAAATGTTAATATAACTACCTTTCTTCCTCAAAAAACAAGACAAAATACCCATGTATTTTTCTAATTATAAAAATAAGGACATTCTTGTTGACAGTGTATTTGAGGGAGTTTGGGGGGAAGTATAGTTTATTCAGAATGTAGATATTAGCGTTTTCAGTGTTCTTTTAAACGAGGAACTTTTTTTGGTGGTGACAAAAAAAGTGAAATTTAAAACAGTAAGTCTTTTCTACCATCATCATTTCAAATTACAGCGCAAACTTCTTTTTTTATACTCACCTTATATAATGAATTTCCTTATTAATGAAAACCTGGTATGTTTTTACTTGTTAACATAGTGAATATCCTTACACATGCATTTTTGTGTACCTTTCTAGTTCTTTTCTTAGGATAGGTACCTAGAAGTGTAATTGTTAAATCAAAAGAGTGATCATTTCTAAGACTTTTCTTACCCACCTGTACAGCCAAATTGTCCTCCAGAAAAATGATAGCAGTTTACATGCTTGCCAGTAGTACATGAGAGAAAATAGAATAAACTTAGAAATATGGGTAGTGGTTAAGAGCATTGATTCTGGGGCCAGACTGTCTGAGTTCATGTCTTAGGTGCCCCACTGGATAGGTGAGTGGCCATATGGGAGTTAGTTTAACCTGTTCCAGACCTCACTTTGCTCATTTAGATAATAGTGCTTATTTTATGAGGTTAGGAGGGTTAAATTAATTAATATATGTAAAGCCCTAAGAATTATGCATGAAGAAAGTCTTACGTGTTTTATTACAATAGGAGCCCAGTTCCTTTATGAAAAAAATTAACTTTGTGGAAAGATGCTAATTCTTACTGCTTTAGGGACCACCAGTGAGGCACTAATTTATCGTGTACTTAAGAGCAGCATAAAAATATTGGGAAACTAGGTTCTGAAATAATGTACATTGTTTTTACTTGATCTCTGAAAAATTTCAATCATTTTAAGTCTAACTAAACTGTTTTAAATAGCATCTGATGCCTAAACAAATCTAGATCACTGAATTTCTCTATTTGAAGGGAGGAAATGGGTCAATTACTATACACCATCAATATTTAGAATGTCTCATATCAGTTTTTTTAATATCTCATTCTTCACCTAACAAAAATAGATGATAATGCTAATGACTGAGTATATATTCAGTTTGCCAGGCACACTGAGAACTCTGTTATTACTTATTTAATCCTCACAACAACCCTTTGGAGTAGTTACTGTTCTGTTTTACAACCAAGGAAGCAACTTAAAGACCATAAGTAAACTTGCTCTGGATTACCCAACTAATAAGTTGGTAGTAGAGGTGGACCTAGAAACTAGGTCTGTGTGATACCAGAATTTGTCTTGACTCTTAGACTTCTCTTGGTAATTGCATTTTAATCATTATCAGTGGTTTTGCAGGTTTTATGGCAGAAATTCTTCCTACGTTCATGGTGGAGTAGATGCTAGTGGAAAGCCTCAGGAGGCTGTTTATGGCCAAAATGTAAGTATCAGTTTCATATGCATTTTGGTGGCATTTTGTTTTACATTAAGAGATTTGTAAAATAATCTTCTTGTGCCCATGGATTTCTTCTTGAATGTGATCACTAGTTATAACTGTAATTTATGTTTTAATTGTCGAATGTGCTTTGCGTTCTTACAAACATCCATTTTGTATGAAATCCAGTCTGTTGTAATGGATGCAAAGGGAAAGATGAGCTGGTTTATATCCTAGGTACATTTTATACGTGAAAGAGTTGAGATAACCTATTTATACAAATGTGGGCTGAACCTTATGTTACAGGAATGCACAGTAGTGTATGATCCTTATGACTTTGTAGAGGATGTGGGACTTCAGCTAGACTCTGAGTTACAGGATTTGGCTTTAGCAAACGAGGAAATTTAAGTAGAAGAAAGGGCATCAGCAAACATACAGTGAGGTAAAATTATCTGTGAGGTCAAGGAGTAGCTGAAACAGTTTGTGTGAGTGACTGAATACTTAATACAGAAGAATGGGAGAACTCTTGTATAGAGCCCATATTGTTGCATAAACATAATATGAGATGGTCATTGATTTTTTTTATAGAGAGGTGACATGTTGAAAATGGTGTGTTTAGGAACATCAGTCTGGCGGTGATACATAGCATGGTGGAATGGATTCAAATGAGGCAGAAAAACTAAGTAGTTAATATTCTGAGCTTGTGAGGAAATCAGTGGTCTGTAGTATTGTATAGGAATGCAGTATCATAAGAGTATATTTCCTCCTGTGCTCTTTTCCTTTGTATAAAGGATATACACCACAAAGTATTGTCTCTGAACTTCAGTGAATGTCATACTAAAATTCGTCATGTGGATGCTCATGCAACCTTGAGTGATGGAGTAGTTGTCCAGGTCATGGGTTTGCTGTCTAATAGTGGACAGCCAGAGAGGAAGTTTATGCAAACCTTTGTTCTGGCTCCTGAAGTAAGTTTTCATTTCACTTATTTTTCATTTATATGATTTTATTTGATTATTACTACTTGCTTGAAGTGTCCAACAAGTTTCTTCTTAGAGGTTTAGATATGCATGTAGCTATTTTTGAGAACTGTTCATATAATTTGAGTTCTGTGTGTGTCCGTGCACTTAACTATTTAGAAGTAAAAGTCAGGTACTGGTACGTATGTGTAAATAGATTATTAAGATTATAGAAATAATACCAAAAGTATATTATTTAGTAGGTTACATATTAAACAGAATGGAAACATTCCATGTGTTAATTCATCCTGGTTCCCTTATACTGAGTAGCCCATTCTTGAGTTCCAATATTCTTCGAATGATCTGTGGTATTTGCTTTATATTAGTATTGTATCATGTTCAGCTTTGGAAAATTATATTGCGTCTACATTATTTTCGTAATATTAAAATAGAGATTGTGTATGCCATATAATTTGTTCTTTTTATATAATGCCACAATTATGGAATGTTTGGATGTTGTTCTCCTGTAGGGGTCTGTTCCAAATAAGTTTTATGTTCACAATGATATGTTTCGTTATGAAGATGAAGTATTTGGTGATTCTGAACCAGAACTTGATGAAGGTGAGGCTACTTTCAAGATAGAAGGGTTTGTTAAATATTTTGTTTGTTAAATATTTTGTTCATGTCTTTAATGACATGAAAAGTATGGGATGTAAGAAATTTTTCATCTTTGTAACTGAGGAAAACCTTTTCTCCTTTTGTTAGTTTGTCTTTTGTTACAAAAGAAAAAGATGTTCATTACAGGAAATATAATAGAAGTCAGCTATAGGGGAAAAAATTCTTATCAATCTCTTCTTCTATAGATAACCAAAAGTTTGGTACTTAGAAAATTTTGTTGGATCCTATATTTAACTACTTATTTTTATAAAAATGGAATTATGCTGGCTCAGAGCTTGCATTTTTCCACTTAATGTATCTCTGTTGGTTCTCAATTTTTGGCTATATGGTAATTACTTAATTGATCTTACGTTGATTATATATCATTTTATTTCCTTTGTCATTATTGCTCTATCGAATAGATGTGATAAGTGAAGCTGAGTTATGGCACTGATAACATTTCCTACCCATTCCTTTTCTTACCAGTTGAGTTTTTTTTTTTTTTTTTAATAGAATAAATACTAAACTTCATCTTGCTTGCTCTTTAGTTTTTTAGAACAGGGAATATTGAATGCCTTTGTAAGAAATAATGCCAATGTTTTTTTCACTGTCGTATCACTTTCTTAAACATTAAAAAAATATCCAATCGTTGTTAAACCCCTTAAGAAGAGGTGTGTTATTATGTATTGTCAGAATCAGAAGATGAAGTAGAAGAGGAACAAGAAGAAAGGCAACCATCTCCAGAACCTGTGCAAGAAAATGCCGACAGTGGTTACTATGAAGCTCACCCTGTGACGTAAGAATTACTGTGCAAGACCAAATTTGGCCTAAACTACAGTGTAGTTGCAAGATGGTGTTTGTTCGTAGAATTATTGTTGGAAGTAAATTTTTGATAAAGCTACCAGTCAGGAGTATCTGAGTACTTAGTTTGTATGTGCAAGTAATGTGGGCAGAATTCTTTAATTCAAAAATAGAACATGGTTTGACCCAAAACAGTAATCAGTTACTGACCCATGCAGTGTTGGGGACAGCACAGGGAGTAAGCATTTTTTAAATATAAATAACAGAGTTATTTAAAAATGTTAATTTAACAATACAATTTTAATATAGCAGGGTTAAAGGAATGCAATTTAGGAGCATTAATTATTCCCTTCTGCCATCATCTAGTTATTACTGGACTTTGCTTCAAAACAGCTTATTACTAGTTATGACCATTATTAAATTAGAGAAATACTGAATTGTAGATTTGAACTGATCATTTTGCTTATACTGAAGAACAAAATATTTTATTGTAGTAATGGCATAGAGGAGCCTTTAGAAGAATCCTCTCATGAACCTGAACCCGAACCAGAATCTGAAACAAAAACCGAAGAGCTGAAACCACAAGTGGAGGAGAAGAACTTAGAAGAGTTAGAGGAGAAGTCTGCTTCTCCTCCTCCTGCTGAACCTGTGTCTCTGCCACAAGAACCACCTAAGGTTAGATCAAAGGAATTCTTTAGACCTGTAACATTGCACTTTCATATTTGGTGCTATTAATGAAGCATGACCTTTGTTTACTATAGTAAATTGGTTAATGTAGTAAACTATGCTTTTTTATGTATATGAAAGAAGTTGTGGGGTTTTTTGGTGACCCTGAGGCAATTCCTTGTATTTTTCCCCCTAAAAGATACCCCTAAGAGTGAAGCTTAAGATAATTCCTTGTCTGTATGCAGTGTTTAGTATGTCACTAGAAATAATTTGAGTCTCTGTATAAAGCTGAGTCGCTCTTCCATTCTGTATTAAGTCCTTTACACATGTATACAGCAGGAGTCATGCAATTGCCCAATTTTAAACTAGTCTGTTATTAAGAGGAGATACCTGGTTTAAATGGGAGTAGTTTCCTTATTAAAACAATTAAATTATCTTGGAAAAATGAGTGACACCAATAGTGTATCATTTAAGCCTACCTAAAACTTCTTTTATCTTTCTGTAAAGTAGAAGGTTAAAATATATTTGGGTAGTGAGAGGAGATTCTTTGTTCGATTTTGTGAATGTCAGTTTCCAGCTAGTACTCTCTTCTTTCCTGTCCTTCCCCTTAACATCACCACACACCCTATCTTCTCCCAAAAAGGGAAATTGGTTCCTTAGGTTCTTATTTTCTAGCATGTGTAGTTAGTGGTTTTGTTTGCTATTTGCTTATCTATGTAGAGCATATAGGAACTTGCTTGTGGATTTATTTAGTCATCAGACAATCAAATGATTTTGTATAATGAGATTTTGAAAGCTGGCACATAGACTGGCATGTGTGTGTGTGCCTTTCTTTTAGGAGTCATCCAATATAGAGCAGTAGTTTAGAAATGAAAAGAAAATATATATTTGGAAGTTTCCCTATAGGAATGTTGGTGGTTTTCCATGATTAGTAGTCTAGGTTTGTTGCATTTCCTGCAGGCTTTCTCCTGGGCTTCAGTGACCAGTAAAAACCTGCCTCCTAGTGGTACTGTTTCTTCCTCTGGAATTCCACCCCATGTTAAAGCACCAGTCTCACAGGTAACCAATCTGTGAACACATTGGATTGTATCCTTGTTACATTGCCAATTGCTTATTTTTTTATATAATTTTTAAAAATGAGTCAATCAAACTGGATTAAATATACAAAAAAATTGTATTGAATGTCAGTGCACCCACTTTAAATGCCAAATCTCCATTCATCATCTACATAGGTGGTATTTGGGGTTTGGGTGTGTGAAATGCAGATTAAGTTGGTTTTACCAATATATATAGATAAGATATGTATCTATATATATACATGTCATTTAAAAGACTTCTTAAAATAACAAAAAAAATATTCCTTTTTAAAAAGTTTAAATTTTTATTTAGCAAAAATATTTTAGGGAAGAAATTTGGAACAACACAAAGTAGTGCAGCATTATAAAGAATCACTGTTTTTTAAAAAAATAGGAAATAAAAAAAAATACACTGCCTAAGCTCTCAGTCTGTAAGTTGTTCACACAGTTTAATTGAAACCTGTACCAACTTATGACTGTAGTGTTCGCCGTAACCGATTATTCCAGGATTCTGCTTTTGTCTGTTTGTCATCTTACCCATTTAAGAGCTTTCAAAAACACTGAAAATAAAGATACTGGCTACCTGCTCTATTTATTAAGTATAGGTTAGAATTTAACCTAATTCTAATTAAGTTTATAGGCACAATTAAAGGATGTCTACTTCTTTCCCCTGCATTTTGAGTCAAACATCATTCCACTAGAATATTTACATTTAAAATGGTTAGTGCACATGAAATTATATACAACCTCTTACTATATGCTCTAACCAGTGAAATTTTGAGGTTTCAAATGTAGCCAGTAAGTATTAGGTCTTTCTGGTGTAGGTACACATGATTCCTGTTTTTGTTTTTGTTTTTGTTTTGTTTTTTAGTTACTTACTCAGAAAATGCTGAGTAATACCGCAAATCAAAAACCAGAATACAATCTTAAGAAAATTAATTTGCCTAAATATTGATTTTGCTTTTCAACCCATCTGAAGACCCAATAAGTGACTTCTGGATTTTCTCTTGAATGCTTCAGGGTTTTAGAGGTTCCAACCCCCCTGTACAGTCAAATATCCACATAAAACTGGACTCCCTAAAAAGTTAATAGTAGCCTATGGTTGACCAATAGCCTTACCTATAACAAAAACAGTTGCTTAACATGTTTTGTATGTTACATATATTATATACTGCATTCTTAAAGTTAGCTAAAGAAATTGTTTTTTTCAAATTGTCACAAATCTCAAAAATTTCCCAGTATATTTATTGAAAAAAATTCATATGTAAGTGGACTTGTGAAATTCAAGCCTGCATTGTTTGAGGGTCAACTAACTACTTGATTTCATTTCAGAAGTTGGCTACATTTATTTTAAACTTATTGCTAGTTAAAAGTAAAATAGCTAATGCTTATTCTGACTTAAGTACATTCCAAGTGTCCTGCAAAGTACTTCATGTTCATTCTCATTTAATCGTCACCAACCGCCTTGTGAGGGTGGTCAGTATTATTATTCTTATTTCACAGATAAGTAAATTGAGGCCTAGAGTCCTTCCCATAAGTCAGACAGTTATATAAATAATAGGTCTGGGCTTTGAATTCATGCAGTTGGACATCAGAGTCCATATGTGATTCATGCAAATCTATAGGTTTCTTTAGCCCTCTGGAGAGTAATGTATCTCTGTTTACATCGAAGAATACTATGTTTAATGCATGTCTAAATTATATTATATTAGATTCTAGCCTCTTGCCCAGGAAAAAAAATTTTTTTTAAGTTACGAGGTTATTTTTGTTGTAATTGTAGGAAGCTATTTCCCAACTCAGCATCTTACTAAAACAAAACTTCTGTGTTTATAATTTAAGCTTTTAAAAGAACTTCCTGACCTCTTTAGGCTATATCTAGAATGGATTTATGTTTTTTTTTCCCTACTTGATTTAATAAATCAGTTTTATTTTGTTACTTTGGTGTATTATCCATTTCTTTAACACTTTTAACACAGGTTATTAATAAGGAGAATTAAATCTAATTTTAGGGTACTGGTAAACATTAATTTAGAATTAGGTAAGTTATTTTCTTGGTGAAAAGTTTGGAAATCGGTCAGTTCACCTAAATAGCTTATGTTTGTTAGTTGTGGTTTTACCTGCTGTTAACTGACTTGATTTGATGTGGTTCCATTTTTCTTTTATATTCTGTTTGGCCTTCATTTGCGGGTTTTGTCATGTGAACATACCTTCTGGTTGCATGGAATTGATTTTAAGGCCCTAAAGTAGTAAATGGTATGTTAGCCATTTTATATTGTTGGAATAAATAGTTTTAATCATGAAATGGAGTCCTGAAGAATTACGAGTGTACAGCTGGTTTAGTAGATATATATATATCAGTTATTGAAAGGAATAGTGTGAGATTTTTGTTCTCTTTCTTGCATTGTCATCATCAAATACCTTCAAAAAGATTCCTATATCAGTGTATTCGTAAATTATTTGTAAGATGTTGGAAATATTTTTAATTTGCTTTTAATTTTAAGTCCTTAAATGATAATCAGGAACTTTTCTGTTTTGCTGCTTGCAGTTATTTTTGCTTCAGTAATTTGAAGAGAATTTGAGTCAGTCAGCCAGGGCACCTCAAGTTCTTTGATGATGTTTGGATTGAATGAATACGAGTTTTTTCTGAGGTTTTTAAATTAAGAGATTTGCATTAATTTCCTAAACACAGTAGCTTCATTAAATTTTGTTAGAGTACATCTATTCTTTAATTCTGTTTCACATTCATTCTGAAGTAAGTTGAAATTTCTAAATAACTGCCTTCTTCACACATCACATTGTGGGGTAAATTATCATATAGTGTTGAACTCCAAATAATAGATAGCACTGGTCTCAGGGCTATAACTTAGGTTTCTTTGTCAGGCATAGAACATTCTCTTACATGTTAGAGAACTAAATAATGTTACTTACTTTTAAATGAACCAATACTTAACTCATCGTTGTGTTTAAAGGCTCTGTGCTTGATTCTAATGGGTGATGTAGAAATGAATTAAGATATGGTCTTCAGAGGAATAAAGACATAATTGAAAAAACTGTGGAGATGTATGTTTAAGATTTTTAATCAGCAAAATTCTAAAACATGGGAAGCAACCTTGTCTTGTCTTGAGGGAAATGGAACTCTAAATGGAAGAAAATAACTGGGAAAGAGAGACAAATCTGCTAAAAACTTAGTATAGAAGTTAATGCACCTTTTAGTTAACAGTGGGTGACATTTTTTACAATTAATTGTCATTTTTGAAAGAAGCATACTGTATGATAATTGGTCTTTGCAAGTTATAATATCCGAGTTATATAAATGATTGAAGAGTTTGAGCTACTGAGCTGAGGTCCTCAGAAATGATGAGCCGTAAAAACAGGTGAATTGACTAGCTTTCCCATTTAAGGGCCTATTCTTCGTATCCTGTTGAGTGTTTCAGCATCCTTTGAAGGTGCATATATTTTATCTTTCCTTGGACCATAAATATTTGGGCAGTAGACAGACAGCCTTGAAGAGGTTGGGAATGCTGAAAATGCCATTTATTAAGGAAAAGGTAATAGCAGATGCAGATGTTATTTTATATGTTTTAAAAATCATTATTTTTATTCTGTGTTTAATTTAGCAGTTAGCAGAAACTTGTGGAAGGCATCTTAAATGTCCTATTATTCCCCCTGCCACCCCACAAGAATCAGTTAATGAAAACTGTTGGGGTCAGTCCTTAAATGCAGACCTTTCCCATAAAGAAGAACAACAGGGAGCTAAAGGACTTTTTAACTATTTGAGATCCTGTATACATATTCCTATCTTTTTTTTTTTTTTAATGTGCATTTTAAGTTACAGGTAGTATTTCTCAGTGCTAGAGTAAGCTAAATTGTACATTTAGAATTGTCGAAATATTTGATATTTAAGATTTATTTATGGGGTAGGATTTAGAAGATACTTGTGATCACTTATATTCAGAGAGAAGCAAACTAAATAATTAGAAAGCACGTCATATATTCTTGTCTAAAGATGGCTTTTTTTACTTTGTGTATTTACATGGAGTGATTCATCTTGCATTTTTTTATTTTTGTAGCATTACCTTTTTTGCTGTATCAATGTGAATGTAAATTTACTGGGAAAAAATTGTGGTTATAAAAAACAACTTTTTGTGAGTTACATATAGCCTTTAGTGGGAAAACAAAACCTACCCTACAGTCCTACATTGGTACAGAATGTTTTTATATAAAATTATTTTTCACATATCTAGGACAGTATGTTAAAACATTCCAAACTTAAAATTATCATTATGCCTGCTAGTGACTTGTTGCATTAGTTGGTTTTTCTCTTGTGGAATGTTTCTTTATAATGTGTTTTTCCCCTTGCATTGTAGCCGAGAGTTGAAGCTAAGCCAGAAGTTCAGTCTCAGCCGCCTCGCGTCCGTGAACAACGACCTAGAGAACGACCTGGATTCCCTCCTAGAGGACCAAGACCAGGTGAGTTTCCTGCTGTCTAGCCTTTAGCATTTAGCACTTGAAAAGTTGGGAAAAAAGAATTATAATGTGTTTAATGCACAAATCTATTCAGTACCAAATTGCTTTAAAGTTTAAGTAAACTGGGAAAATTTAATCTGGGGCAAAACAACTAACTTTTAGGGGAGCATTAGTTGATGTGCCATAGAATCATGTAGTTGGGAAAGGTAAAAGAATTTTGAGACAAATTTAAATTGGTTATTGTCACTGGTTCTAAGAATTCAAAGCCGAGCTGTCAATAACCTATTCTCTTACTTAGCACTCTTATCTCTTCACAGATAAACAATAAGCACACCCTGATTCTTCTTATTTTGATTGTCTTAGGTATTAAGTAAGTTGCCATGATTTTTGACTTGTTTCCAATGTTAGCTCATATATGTAGCACCTCTATCTGAATTCTATAAATATGTTTAGTTTGCTTTGGGGAGGAGATGGGAGATAGAATACATCAAATTTAAAATATGTAGGATATGTAATTTTTTCCACAAAAGTTAAAATGAGTGATGTTTTGGTGACCTAGAAGTCATGGGAGCTGGGGTTTGTCCTAGCTTTGCCACTGATTGGGTTTATGGTTTTGGGTGAGAGCCTTAAATTATGAGTGTCTCTTCCACCATTCAGATTTTAAACAAATTTTTCTTGTGTTGTGCTTTTATTTTATGCCTCATTGTGGTTTTCATGTTTATTGGGAGGATTTAATAAGATGATCTATGCATCTTAATATGTATATAAGGTTGTATAAACAAGATTACTATTAAATTTAACTATTTGGCTGTAATTCCATACAAAGATTAATTTGTGAATTCCAAAATGCTTAACAAATATTTAGTACAAATACACCTCACTATCTGAAATCTCTGGTTCCTGGGTAATGGCAAGAGTTTGGTTTAGTAGGAATACTTGTAATATTTGACTTTCTTATAATCACACCAGTAGACCTTGAGAAAGGGACTTCAGCAATCTAGTCTATATCCTCGCTTTATACTTTAGTGTCATGTTGTTTTCTAACTAACCTACTAATAATATAGGCACTTTGACCTTTGTTCAGGGAGCTCACTATCTTATTAAACTAAAATAGGAATATCAATACTAAGTGATTTTTACATTCATTGCTTTAAACTAGTCTTTATATGACATTGCAATCTTTACTATCTGCTCTTTCCTTTTCTCAGGCAGAGGAGATCTTGAACAGAATGAATCTGACAACCGTAGAATAATTCGTTATCCAGACAGTCACCAACTTTTTGTTGGTAACTTGCCACATGATATTGATGAAAATGAGCTGAAGGAGTTCTTCATGAGTAAGTGGTTTATTTTGCTTTATTGTAAAATTATGGACAAGAATAGAGCTTATTTTCGTAGTGTAGAATTTTTTTTTTAGCATTTATCTCTGTATCTCTAGGTACCAATCACTTTAATTGATCAGAAGGGAGTAGAAGGCTGCATCAGATGTTTCCCAGTGACGGTAGTATTGACTGGCCTGGTTTTATAAAGGTTTAGAAGAATGACTTGGATGAGTCGGTCTTTAATTTGGAGATGGGATTCGTTTGGTAAATAGAAATCAGAAATAGAAAATATCACTGTCTTTCTAAAACTATGCAGGTAACTTTCCCTTTTAATGAAGGACTAATAAAGATGCAGAAAGCTAACAAAAAACAAGCAGTCAGACTAGTTAGTGTTGGCATCTTAGGCGAACAAGATCTAAATGAGCAAATGAACCTTAGTTGTTACCAAGTCTGGCGGCAGCTAGCAATTTTTACTTGGAAATGATAGAGGCAGTTTGTTATTCATCCTGAACAATTAAAGCCACAGGGTATTCCATTAAAATATTTTACCCGTTGGCATAATGTGTATTTTCACAGGTTTTGGAAACGTTGTGGAACTTCGCATCAATACCAAGGGTGTTGGCGGAAAGCTTCCAAATTTTGGTTTTGTGGTTTTCGATGACTCTGAACCAGTTCAGAGAATCTTAATTGCAAAAGTAAGTGACTTAAAGGGGGAAATTCAAGACTTTATTAGTCCTGTTGCATATGATATACATCGATGCTTTTTGAAACTATAGGAAGTCTTTTTTAATGGTAAAGCTGAAAATAGTTTACTGTGAAATGGTATTTATGCAAAGAGTAAAGATTTGTTAATAATTTAAAGTCTGAGGTATGAATCATTTTAAATTTCCTCATTTGCTCAGGTGGAGAAGGTTAAAATAGGTTGAATATCAAGAATTTCATGAAAGTGTTTTTCTTAGGATTTTCTTATGTATATAAAGTAATATATTACCATTGTTCTCTAACCTGCCCATGTAAATCTTTTTCTCTTCTTTTAAAGCCAATCATGTTTCGAGGGGAAGTACGCCTAAATGTGGAAGAGAAAAAAACAAGAGCCGCAAGAGAGCGAGAAACCAGAGGTGGTGGTGATGATCGCAGGGATATTAGGCGCAATGATCGAGGTCCTGGTGGTCCACGTGGAATAGTGGGTGGTGGAATGATGCGTGACCGGGATGGAAGAGGACCTCCTCCAAGAGGTGGCATGGCACAGAAACTTGGTTCTGGAAGAGGAACCGGGCAAATGGAAGGCCGCTTCACAGGACAGCGTCGCTGAAGCTCCACTGTTAACAAAGTCTTGGCAGTGGTACATTATTCATCGTGTTTGCATTCTTGTTAATTTTTTTTGGCTTTGGAATGTGACACAGCCTTTTGATCATTTCTTTGATGTGAAAAGCATCTTTTGGTTATCAGTTAAAATTGAAGTGGACTTTATTTCCCCAATTCCACAACAGGATTTACATTGTTAATTTATAAATCTAGACTTGGAGAATTAAGGACTAAGAAACAACCGTATCTTAAACTGTCTACGACAAAATGAACTTAAAAGGACATGTCCAAATGAATTCAGGTCCTTTGAGTCAAAACAAAAAAATCCTCTGCTGCACATTTTGTTTAAGTGTTAACTATTTCTGCCTGTTCATGTTGGAAACACAAATAGTTCAGTTTGTGCAATTGGAGAGTCTTGCCTTTTTTCTTGGCTGCCCCCAAAAATACAAACTAACAGAAAGTTGTTATGCACTCATCAAAATGCGCTAGTGGGTACTCTGAACTCATTAACTTTGACATCTGCAACGAGGCAACAGAGGGGGAAAAAATCTCTTCTTTTTTTCCAGAAAGAATAGTATATGAAATGATGAGGGCATTTTATCTGCTTGTTGTGACCAGCGTGTGTACACATAAACCTTACCAAGACTACAAGTATATTCCAGAAGGAAATCATTTAGTTATGAACTAAAAAAGCAAAAATCAGAACTTCAAATGCTATGGTCTTCAATATTAGACCAATTTAGTAGCTGCATATCTTAAGATTTTTCTACCTGCCCCTCTTCAGTACAGGGATGGCTGGCTGCTCAACACACTCCTCCCCTTTTTCCTTTCTTTAAGCTGTGTACAGTGAAAATTGTCTTTACTGTATTTTTGTTCTCTGGTAATGTAATAAGCATGATGGTGCCTTCTATTAATACATCATTCCAGTCCTGCTGGTAATTTTGTACAGTATAGTGTATGAATTGCTGTGCTGCAAAGCCAAACAGCTGCAAAATGTTGAGAAATTGAAGTGTATAAAAATTGCAGTATCTTTAAGATCAGTAAAATTGACTAGCATATTATTGACCTTGTTCTTCAGTTAACAACTTTGTGTTCTCGTGGGAGGGAGTCTTGTGTGTTTGGGAGGGAAAGGAAGGAGGAAGTCAGTTATTTGAGTAAGCCTCTTGTTGACTTTTCTCTTAGCATGAATGTGAACGTTGAAGCCTATCATTTGAGAGGTGGTTGGAAAAGTAAATCAACTCCACATACATTTTTAGGGACATTTTAAAAGCAGTCAGATTTCGTAAATGGCAAGTAAACCTGAAGTGAGGATACTGCAATTTTCAGAGAAAAGAACAGCTCTTAAGTGTTTGCATTTTCTATTTGGGGGACAGGGAACTGTCATTTTGCACAATTCTTAAACAGATGTCAGCACCCGAGTGGCTCTGAATTTAAGTCTGGGATGACATCTTTTATTTTTACATGAATCTTTAAACAATTCTGTGAGCAAAGTTTGTAGCTGCTGGATTATTGTCTGTCTTTATAGCAAGTTCCAGTAAATCGCAAGTATGGCAAAAGATATCCAATTTTATGCTTGGAGGATTCAGTACTTAAAAACCAGTTTCTGATGTTTCAGGCTAGGAATGGGGTAAATAAGTGTGGCCACTTAAAGCTGCTTGTTAGCATGGAAGACTTCTCCATTGTATCTTAGTGAAAACAAAAAATGCACTTGACATAATAGCAGACTGGTTCCAAATTATGAAACTGTTTGCTATTTAGTAAACTAGTAAATGATGCACGCATTTTGTTTTTCATGTACGGGGCAATATAAGTAAAATTAAATCTGTCCTCTTTTCCCCTTGAATGAGGTCTTCCATGTTTGAGGAAAAGTCTTGCACTATTGCATATATATTTGGGGGGACACAGATTTTTCATAGTTTCCATCTGAGGGGTGGGGTTGGGCTTAAGGATTTTTTTCCTGTTTGAAACACTTTTACACTTTCTAATGTATAGTACTTGAAGTTCTTATCAATAATTCTGAGTTTTAAGCCTTTATTCAAACTACTTTTAAATAAGTGGTTTATCGCCAGTGTTTTTGTTCTTTTGTAGCATATTTTTCCTTTACTCTTTTATTTCTTTTCCTTCCTATTTTATAAATACATATAATTTTCAATGTATGATATTGCCCTGCCACCCATGAAAACTTCTGGCACCAAAAGTAATGACACATGTTAAATGTAACAGCAAATTAAAGAGCCATTCAGCTTCAGTCTTTACATACCATGAATAAACCATTAAAACATCACATGGAGAAGTTTACATGGTGATTGTTCACCTGCAGTACTGTGGACTTTTAACATTTTGTCCCCTTTTCAGTGAACCAGAGTAAAAATAATCATCTACCATTACTGTTATTTGCTGATTATTTTTTTTTTTGATGGTAATATTCTATCCTTATGACACTATTGCAACCAAATTGGCTTTACCATCTTGGCTTTAGTAGGTATAGAAGACAATGGATTACCATCTTTATTGCTGTAATGTGTTAAGCATTATATGCTAGTAGAATCTAGTTTAATTGTTTCAGGTGGAAAGTATTCTTTGAGTTTCCATTTTTGAATGTGTTTGGACTAAACAATAAACTACTGATGTCTGCAGTGTTTATCTATGTCCCTAATTTAATCTGTAGGTTTGTGTTCCAAATATTTTCTACTAATTGCATCTCATACAACCTAGGTGAAAATAATTGTCCTAAAACCAACTGCTTATTGTTTGTGAAATTTGATGTATGAAGAAGTAAAACATCTAAGTAAGACACAATGTTAAAGATTTATTCTGAGTTTGGTTAGGTAGCTGGTAAATGAGTTAAAGAATTTCAAAACAGTAATAGTGAGGAAGGTAAGAATGATCTAAAACAGGCTACTAAATATTTATTTTAAAAAAAAATACTGGGTTTTCCAAAGGATTGCTTGCTACCTCATATCAGAAGGGAAGGAAAAAAGGATGAGGGAGGAGGTGAGGTTTCTGAAATTGTGGACAAGATCCAGTTCAGAAATAGGAACAAATTCATAAGCTCTAAACGAATATTAAAGGAGAAATAATCATGTAGTCATATGTATGAATATATCTTCAAACAAAAAAACGGCATATGTAATTTCAGAGCTTGTCTTTTCCTTTAAGAGACAGTATAAGTGAATTTTTCCTGGTATAACACTGTTTATGAAGATTCTTTGTATCAGTCTCTAAAGTGTTTATTAGAGAAAAGCCAGAAAAACTATTACTTAACTACTGCTATTGAAGTTCAGACTTAAGATTTTTATAAATGTATGTTAAAGTCACTTGATTTTAATTATAACTTAATAATGCAATAACTTATCTAACTTTATGACGCTGGAAATATTCTTTAGAAGGGATGAAAATGTATATGCAACAGTGTATTGAAAGCAGAACCAAATTTGAAGGAGCAGATCACACCTGGTCCAGGGAGATTAAATGGTATAAAGTACTTGAAAATTTAGTCACACAACATGCTTCATTTAAATTATGCTATATAATATAGTCTTTGTAGTAAGTGAATGAAAATTTAATGGATAGATGTTCATAGTTTTTTAAATTAGGACAACTTGCTCATCACATTAATATTAAAAGTACAGATGAATAATCCTTGATTTTTTTCTTTTTGCTCTGTTGTTCATAAGACTTTTTCTAAGTAGTAGACTGTTTTGATCAATTTGATGCTAGAGTTCTAAATTATTTAAGATTGTTGGATAAATGAACAATCTATTATAAAAGAAATTTCCCTTTGTGATAAACTTCAAAGTTCATATACAGAGTACTTGTTTAAAGTCATAACACATCATTAAGTCAGACAATACCTAAGTAGTGACAATTCTGGGTGTTTTTGACACTGAAATCTTCCAGTCTGTTTATGCTTAACGTAAGGTTAAAGGAAATTAAGAGTTAATAGAAAATAACATCTGTTCTTAGCATTACCAAATACTGGGCAAAATAGTAAAATGCAGGTTTAGAATTAAACATTCACGGAAAGATTTCAACCCTTCTAATTGCCAAATTAACCAATCTCTTTGACCTTGATCTCCTAAGAGTTTTGATAGGGCTGGCTGCCTTCTTAAAGTTCTTGCGCTTTTTTGACAATAATACTCTCTTTAGCTGCACTTGTTTTTTGTACCTGCTCTAGACACTCCCTAATTTCCTCCAATCCCTTCTGTCCTCAGTTTCTTCCTTCCTCACAAACTTTCTGGGTGGTTACATTCAGGTCAGGTACCACTTTACCTTCAGCAGGTAAGTGGATGCTACCATTTCAGTCAAGACCTAGGATAGTTGAGTAGTGATAGTACTAGCTTGTACTGGAGCTTACTAGGATGGTAGTGTTACAAGTCTAAAGAAACTGCATTCAGTAGATTAGATATAGTTGTGAAGAGGAGGACTTTGGATACAGACTGAATGCCAACCCACCCCATCATACAATGGTTACCCTTTTCTTGGCTTCTGTTAACTCAATTGTAAATGGAGGTGGGTGATTGTGAAGATTGAGAGAGAAGTGTGTGTGTGTGTGTGTGTGTGTGTGTGAAATTAGTGGGCTCTCAACAAGTGGTAGCTGTTCCTGTTTTTTGATTCTATTACATTTCTGTTAGCTACTTAGGCTGTGTTCCAGATAACATTTTTTTTGTTAAAAATCCTTTCTGCCATGTCCCTTTCTGAAGTCCTAGATAAACCAAATTCTGAAGTCTGAAACTGTTTTCTCAATGACTTTGTACATACCTTGTTTTCAAATGAACATCTCTTTTTCTGACCTAGAAATGCTTGAAGTCTCATCTATTCTTAATATGTTCACTTTTCTCTCTCCTATCCATTTTTAGACTGCAAGAAAACTTGTTCATGCTATTCTACCATGTCAATCTGTTCTGCATGATTGATTACCACTGGGTTATTCAAATTTGCTCTTCAGCTAAGTGCTAGGCACTGTTCAGAAACTGTTGATAAATAACTTAAACAAGGTTCCCTGCTTTCAGGTTAAAAGGGACCAGAACTGAAGAGAGTGGATGCAGATTAAGAAGGTAGCTAGAGGGCAGACCATAAGTGTCTCATTGGCCTTAAGGAGATAGATGTTCATCCCAAGAGCAAAATGGGAAATTGGAGGTTTTGGGGAGTAGGAATGGGGGCAGGTAAATATTTTGAAATTCCTCTGGTTACAGAGTGAACAAATTGAAGGAGTTAAGTAATGAATTGAGTACATCAGGCAAGTGGATGCTACCATTTCAGTCAAGACCTGGGATACTTGAGTAGTGATAGTACTAGTTGTACTAGAGCTTACTAGGATGGTAGTGTTACAAGTCTAAAGAAAATGGCAAAATGGCCAGGTCTCTGTGAGGGAAGGGGTGTAACAAAAATTCAGTTTGTTACTTGCATAATTGGAGAATTAAAATTGTAGGGGGAAACAAGGAAAACAGGCTTTAATGGAGGAAGAGGCAGGAGTGCTAGAGAAACACTTGGATTTTGATGGGAACTGGACCTGAACAGATTAGGTTATCTAGGAGGGCGTGCACTTTTGGCTTGTGCCTTTTTATTTCAAGAACAGCATATGAAATGGTAAGTTACATTTTACCACTAAAAACATTACGTGTGTGTGTGTTTCCTTTTACTATTAAACATTGTCTTAATGAAGACAGACATTTAGCAGTGTTTATCAGATGTTTATTGAGCACCTGTGTGTGTCAGGCACTGTCCTTGATGTTGAGTGAATGAATACATGAGTAAGAAGTCCATTGGTCTCCTTGAGTTTTTATTTACTTTAAAATGGAGAAGAGTAGTTGTAAATGCTATGCAAAGCATTAAGGTAATACAAAACAACTATGGGAAGTCCTAGTGCCAACCACACGTTCTGGAGTTGACCTGGAACATATGAGCACTCCAGCCACAGGGACTGGCCAATGTAAAGCCTGTAAAATAGGAAAACCTTGGGAGTGTAATGAGAGGCTGGGGTTGATGGAGTTGGGTTAAGGGGTTGGATACTGGTAAGAGGGATAGACACAGGGACTGGATAATCTAAGCCAGGGTAAGGAATTTATTTGGATGTTTTTCCCAACTGAAATAGAAAGCCATTAAAGAGAATTTAGATGGTAGGAGGACAAAATGGAAGCAGGGAAATTGAGGCTATTGTGCTTAAGACATCTGAGGGAGGGAAACAGATTTAGCTCATTTTTTGGCAGCTGAATTTTGGAGGTCTTGAATTGAGAATAAGTCAAGTTCTGGAGAGTTTGCATAAAGATACAAATCGGTGAAAAGCGGACACTTAAAAATAGTGTAATCAGTAAAATAGTTATCTTTATGTCACTTATCTAAAATGAGTTTCCTGCAGTAGTTGAGGACATACTATGAATTATGCTGCTGGTAGCTTTACATGATAGACTACTTAGGCAAGTTAAGCATGGTCACTATTTTACAACCAGGGAGACAGGGTCAAAAAGGATATTAGAGTCACACTAGTATGAAATGACTTGAAATACTGGATTAGCTAAAAGTGTCATCTGCCTAAGGGCCGAATAACTAGAAATGTTTAGACACCAGAAATTTAAACCTGAATGCAGTGCATTTGTATCACGGCTTTATTTTGGAAAATTGTAAAATCACAACGCTGGCATTAGTGGACCTAAAATTAAGGATTCCTTAATCAGGAACTCAGGAAGCACAGCATTAAGTGCTGAGGCAGAAACTCGAGGTGAGAGGGAAACACCTGTCCAATAGCCTGAGTCTCTGAGCTGAGGAAAAGACCTAATTTTTGAGGGCCTGCCATTTTACATGTTATATCTTGTAAACTGGTAACTCAATACTAAGTTTTTAAATTTTTGGTTTTTAAAGCTTTGAATTAAAGCTTGAAGAGGTAAAAAAATATTCTCATCAGTTTTCTTCTCTCATGTTAAATTTCATATGCCAATTGAATATCCAAGAAAAAATGTCAGGCAGTTTGATTTTGGAATTCTGAGGAGAGCTCAGTGCTATTAGTGGTCAGTGTAAATCTTTGTAGCTGTTGGATTAGATAAGATCTAGGAAGAGAGTGAAAGGCTAAGGACAACCCTCAGATACTCTTTCTCAGTACAGGAAGAGCATGCAGTGAAAACTTAGGGAGACCAAATATGGCAAGTATTAGTGTAATAGAGAACTTTGAAGAGTCTTAACGTGTAAAGAATAGGTGGTCATGTCAAATCCTGCTATGAGGTTAAATATGGTATTAAATTAATTAGGGTGGGCTACCTGCTATAGTAAATAGGCCCCAAAATGTCTAATAGCTCAAACACAATAGTTTTTTTCCCCCTTACGTAAAAAAATAGGAGTAGTGGTGAAGAGGCTAGTGGTCTGGCCCTCCCCAACAGCCATTTAGGGACAAAGATCTTTGAAGACTATACCAATTTAATTGTGTGGCTTCAAGATCACGTTGTAGTCATCTCCATGATAAGTCAGCTGAAAGGGAAAAGAAACATGAAACATCTTGAATGTAGATTTTTATGGGTCAAATCTTGGAATGGTCCACATCTCATATTCCATTGGCTTGAATTGTCACATGGCACCTTTAACTGCAATGGGTGTTGAAAAAAAAAAAACCAAATCGTACAGGAAAAAGGAACGATCTTATTGTGGGTAGCTAGTAATCTGCCACAGATGGTTTTGGCAGGATGCAGTTCATAATGCCCTACGGGAAGAACTGTTTCAGTGAAGTGGTAAGGATGAAAGCCCAAGAGAGAACTGGAGGTAAAAAACGAGCAAATTTGTAGTTTTGCCATGAAGATGAACAGAGGGATAGGGTAGAGACTAGAGGGCAATGGAACCTCAAGGGGAAGTTTTATTTCATTTTATTTATTTATTTATTTAAATAAGGTATTACTGATACACACTCTTATGAAGGTTTCACATGAAAAAACAATGTGGTTACTACATTCACCCATATTATCAAGTACCCCCCCAAACCCCATTGCAGTCACTGTCCATCAGTGTAGTAAGATGCCACAGATTCACTATTTGACTTTTCTGTGATACACTGTCTTCCCCCGTGACCCGCCCACGCCATGTGTACTAAATATAATATCCCTCAATCCCCTTCCATCACACTCCCACCTGCCCTCCCTCACCCCTCCCCTTTGGTAACCAATAGTCCTTGGAATCTATGAGTCTGCTGCTGTTTTGTTCCTTCAGTTTTGCTTTGTTGTTATACTCCACAAATTAGGGAAATCATTTAGCACTTGTCTTTCTCTGCCTGACTTATTTCACTGAGCATAACAACATCCAGCTCCATCCATGTTGCAAATGGTAGGATTTTTTTTCTTCTTATGGCTGAGTAGTATTTCATTGTGTATATGTACCACTTCTTTATCCATTCATCTACTGATAGACACTTAGGTTGCTTCCATATCTGGGCTATTGTAAAAAGTGCTGCGATAAACATAGAGGTGCGTATGTCTTTTTGAAGCTGAGAACTTGTATTTGCATAAATTCCTAGGAGTGGAAGTCCCAGGTCAAATGGTATTTCTATTTTTAGTTTTTTGAGGAACCTCCATATTGCTTTCCACAATGGTTGAACTAGCCTACATTCCCACCAGCAGTGTAGGAGGGTTCCCCTTTGTCCACATCCTCACCAGCACTTGTTCTTAGTCTTTTCGATGTTGGCCATCCTAACTGGTGTGAGGTCATAGCTCATTGTGGTTTTTATTTGCATTTTCCTGATGATTATTGATATGGAGCATCTTTTCATGTGCCTATTGGCATGAATTTCTTCTTTGGAGAACTGACTGTTCATAACCTTCACCTATTTTTAATCAGGTTATTTGTTTTTTGGGTGTTGAGTTTTGTGAGTTCTGTACATATTTTGGATGTTAACCCCTTGTTGGATATGTCATTTACAAATATATTCTCCCATACTGTAGGGTGCATTTTTGTTCTGTTGATGGTGTCCTTTGCTGTGCTGAGCTTTTTAGTTTGATGTAGTCCCATGTGTTCATTTTTGCTTTTGTTTTCCTTGCTTGAGGAGATGCATTCAGGAAGTTGCTCATGTTTATATTCAGGAGATTTTTGCCTATGTTGTCTTCTAAGAGTTTTATGGTTTCATGACTTACATTCAAGTTTACTTTGTGTATGGGGTTAAACAATAATCCAGTTTCGTTCTCTTGCATGTAGCTATCCAGTTTTGCTGACACTGGTTGTTGAAGAAGCTGTCATTTCCCCATTGTATGTCCATGGCTACTTTATTGTATATTAATTGACTATATATGCTTGGGTTTATATCTGGGCTCTCTAGTCTGTTCCATTAGTCTATTGTTCTGTTCTTGTGCCAGTACCAAATTGTCTTGATTACTGTGGCTTTATAGTGGAGCTTGAAGTTGGGCAGCATAATCCCCCCAGCTTTATTCTTCCTTCTCAGGATTGCTTTGGCTATTCAGGGTCTTCTGTGATTCCATATGAATTTTAGGACAATTTTCTCTAGTTCATTGAAGAATGCTCTTGGTATTTTGATAGGGATTACATTGAATCTATAGATTGCTTTAGGCAGGACGGCCATTTTGACAATATTAATTCTTCCTTTGCATGAGCACGGTATGTGTTTCTATTTATTGGTATCTTCTTTAATTTCTCTCATGAGTGTCTTGTAGTTTTCAGAGTATAGGTCTTTCACTTACTTGGTTAGGTTTATTCCTAGGTATTTTATTTTGTTTTGATGCCATTGTGAATGGAATTATTTTACTGATTTCTCTTTCTGCTAGTTCATCATTAGTGTATAGGAATGCTGCAGATTTCTGTGTATTCATTTTGTATTCTGCAACTCTGCTGAATTCAGATATTAGGTCTAGTAGTTTTGGAGTGAATTCTTCAGGATTTTTTATGTACAATATCATGTCATCTGCAAACAGTGACACTTAGGCTTCTTCTTTATCAATCTGGATGCCTTTCATTTCTTTGTTTTGTCTGATTGCCATGGCTAGGACCTCCAGAACTATGTTGAATAAAAGTGGGGAGAGTGGATCTTATGGATATATTACCTGAAAATTTGACCCCATTATGGTACTTAGTTTTTGATTGGCAACTGGGGACTATGAGGAACAGCTAGAAGTGTTTTGCCAAGGTCATCTCAGTTCCAGCATTCCTCAGCATATGTCCAGGTGACATGGCTGCTGGAGTGTCAACCACAAGAGAATAGAGCAAGTGACCAGCACCTTGGAAAACCAATCAATATAGTCAGATAAATTGAAGAAAAATCTGCATTTTAAAAAATGAGTGTTTTTTTCTTTCTGAAGGCAAGTGAAGATAAATCTGAGGAGAAAAAAAATGTGCAAGCTCTCCCTGATCGCCTAATTTTTTTATATTGTTGAATAATACATGTTCATTTATATATATGTATATATTTACAAACCACCTCAAATTTTTGTAAGGAGGTGAGAAATGGGCAGCAGGGAAGGAAGGGTTGCGGTTCCAGATGGCGACACAGGGGGAATCCTGAACTCACGTCCTCCCAGAAACACACGGAAAAGCTGCGTATGGAACTCCCTCTGAAAATGAATTAAACACTAGCCGAGCACCTCCGACACGCTGGGCCAATGAGAGAAGGCAGGATCCCCAAAGGGACCCACCAACAACACGACCAAGGCCAAGAGTACCATCACCACCTGGGTATGTGAAGGCGCGAGGAGGACATGGCCATCTACAATCCAGGGAGTGGAACCTCAGAGGACACCAACCCTGGCAACACTGTGATCTCAGCAGTCTGGCCTCCCAAACTGTGGTGAAACCACCCAGTCTGTAGTACTTTGTCATGGCAGCCCTAGCAAACTAATGTAGTGGGTAACCTCCAAACCCTTCTCTCTGTGAACGTCACAACAAAAAGACAGCATTTGTGTCTATTTTTCCACCGAAGTTAGCAACACGTCAGCAGTGTCTGGCACAACAGATGTTCAATAATATTTGTTGATGAATGAGCACTATTATCCTTTCAGTTAATTCAAGATATAACATAATCCATTTTACCACCCCAAATAGAAAATCAAACTGAAAAAAGTAACTTCCTTATTTAAACAAAAAAATTACTCATTTATATGGTAGGTAATTTCTAGTAATTGTTAGAAAAAAATTTAGGTTGAAATAGCAGAGTTAAAAAAGATGCTAGGTAATTTCTAGTCATTGTTAAAAAAAAACTAAGGTGAAAATATCAACAAGTCACAGAAGTCAGTATTTCTAAAAACGTCCATGAGTTGCTTTCTTGAGGTAAAAGCCTCAGATTATAGAGAGGTGAATGACAGAAGTATTTGATTTGAATTTGCATGTATGTTTCCATAGCCAGAGTCCTCCTAAAATTCAAAGCGTTGTGGTTTTTCTATCATTTTATTGATCACTCCCAAATCCTGCTGAAGCTGTTAGAAATACAATTACCTCCATTTTGTAACTGAAAAGTCAAAGAATGATCTTCAGTATTGGAGGGCAGACTCATATAAAATTTGAAGGGAGGGTTGAAATATTAGGTTAGCCAAAAAAGGTCTCATGAAGATGAGTTAGGAGGCTGAGCATATGAGAAAACATTGAAAGACTCTCTTACCTTCTGGAACAGTATCTGGAGCTCTAGATTCAAACAACCTGGCTTGCAATCACGGCTCAGCTACTTATTCCCTGTGTGAATTTAAGCAAATTTCCCAAGTTTTCTGTGTCTCAATTTCTTTATCTGTCAATGAAGGTAATTACTTAACTTGCAGAGTTGTAAGGAGTTCATGCAAAAAAAGAGAAAAAACATGTTAAGTGCTCAAAACAGTGTCTGACATACAAGAATTCAATAAATATTACGTTTCATCATTTAAAAAAAAAAAGTGGGGAGAGTGGGCATCCTTGTCTTGTTCCTGATCTTAAAGGAAAGGCTTTCAGCTGCTTGCTGTTAAGTATGATGTTAGCTGTGGGTTTGTCACATACAGCCTTTATTATGTTGAGATACTTGCCCTCTGTACCCATTTTGTTGAGAGTTTTATCATGAATTGGTGTTGAATTTTGTCAAATGCTTTTTCAGCATCTATGGAGATGATCATGTGGTTTTTGTTCTTTTTGTTGATATGGTGGATGATGTTGATGGATTTTCTAATATTGTACCATCCTTGCATCCCTGGAATAAATCGTACTTGATCATGTTGGATGATCTTTTTGATATATTTTTGAATTCGTTTTGCTAATATTTTGTTGACTATTTTTGCAACCATGTTCACCAAGGATATTGTTCTGTAATTTTCTTTTTTGGGGTGTCTTTGCCTGTCAAGGGAAAGTTTTTATAAGTGGCATGATACCACTTGCAAACAGAATGTATAATATTTTTAATATCTGAGGAATGGATTTCCAGGTTCACACTGTTAAGATACAAATGTGTTGGTGACTGAGAGATCAAAATAACAGTGGACATATGAACTTGGCAAAATGAGTGGTATATTGTACTGTTTCCAAATCTGATTGTCATCTTAATTACTTTTATATGTAGTAATAAGGTCATTGAATTAATAAGTAGTTTGAATACTAAGTTGACTTGAACTACTGGTTGAAGAATTCTCTCCTCAATGGCAGGTGTCCTTCCATCAAAGAACCACAACTTCAAAATGAGTTTATTTTCTTAAAAGAATGGTAGAATATATTCATAGCTTCATACCATACTATATATTGAAAATACAGAATCTTATTTTTTTGTAGTCTGAAGATTTTATGGCCTCCCATTCACTTGGTGACTAAATCACAGTGATGCCCAAAATACATGATCAATCAATATCTTATGAGACCCAAGTGAGATGTGTTTTTTCTTTTCTTTTGTTAAGAAACTGACCCAAGCAAATTGTTTTGGGATGTCCAGATATGGTAGAGAATGATTGTTGCCAAGAGTCACTTAACAGGAATGACTGTTTATATGAGGAAGAGAATTGGGCTATTCTAAGCTAAAATTATAAATTTATTGAAAAAAAAGATTTGTGGGGAGACTATATATTTCTTATGCTCTTATAGTTTATTTCTTTTTGTTGAGTTATAATTCATATACATAAAATTCACTTTTAAAGTATATAATTCAGTGGGTTTTAGTATATTCACAAGGTTGTGTAAACTATCGCCACTATCTAATTCCAGTACATTTTCACCACCCTAAAACGAAACCCCATGCCCACAGTAGTCTCTCTTCATTTCTATCTTCCACTCAACCCCTGGTATCCATTTTATATTCTATGAATTTGCCAATGCTGGACATTTTGTATAAATGGAATCATATAATATATGGCTTTTTGTGTTTGGCTTTCACTTAGCATAATGTTTTCAAGATTCATCTACATTGTAGTATGTACCAGTAGTTAGTTCTTTTTATGGCAGGATAATATTCAATTGTATGGATATACTACAATTTATCATTTCATCAGTTAGACATTTGAGCTTCATTTTTCGGCTACTATAAATATCAATGCTGGTATGAATATTCATGTAGTTTTAAAAAATTGAAGTATGGTTGATACACTATATATCATGTAAAGTTTTTGGGTGAACATATGTTTTCGTTTTTCCTGGGTACACATATAGGAGTGGAATGGCTCGGTCATATGGTTCTTAGTCTCTTTTAACCTTTGTTTCTTTGCCATCTCTCAAGCTCTCTTCTGTTTTTGCCAATCTCATGTACTCCCACACTGTTTTCTTTAGAGTTTTAGAACAGTTTTGCTTACTTCAGTGATTAAAATGTTCCTCTCAACCTCTTCCTCTATTGTCCCACTTGGGTAGTTGATATTACAATTTTTCATGAAAGGTTCATCATGACTTTCATACTGTGACTTCAAGTTTCTTTGAACTCAACTCCAATGACATTTTTTTGCTAAACTTTAGCTACCCAAAGGAACAGCCAAAATTGCCCCCTATAGAACTGATCACTTTGTGCCCTTTCCTAGATCTTAAATTCACCAATTGCTTTGACAGTAACTTTTCCTTCTGTTTCACTTCCATTAAACTTATTCTTCATGCCTATGATGATCTCCATTCCCTCAGTGCCTCTGTATTTTCAGTAGCTAACTTCTGTCATAATGTGTCTTCCTGTCTAGCTGGAACTCATGGCAAGCCATTTCCACAGTGCTTTCTCCATCACCCTCGACTTCTATCTCCTTTGTTTAATCTCCTTGCACTATGAATTCTCTTAAGAGGTTGCTTATGCCCCTATTTTTTCCATTTTTGCCCCTGAGGATGCCAGGTCCTATGAAACAAGAGTCACTTGGTTTCACTTTAAATTCATGGTGAACAGGCTCAAGTGTGAACATTTTACTAGTTTGATTCCTTTCATATCAGAGGACTTCTTTTGTGTCTATTTCTAAGAATTTTTGCTCTCAAGTTCTTGAGATTCAATCTCACCATTATCTTTTTAAGCAAAAATGAAGTTCTTCTGCTGAGAAGATCTAGGCCAGCTAATATGTCTATCCTACACTTTTTCTCAGTTTTCCCTCTTTACACTAAGCCTCTTCCAAGTTAAGGACTTCTCATACTTAATTACCTTCCCTTAAGTACCTTGGTTTTTCATTAATCATTCCTTTTGTGTCTTTAAAGCTTTTCTCTCCATTCTTTTATCCTACAAAGATTTCCCTGTTTAAAAATAAAAACAATAGCCCATTACTGCTTCTAATGCTACCTCTTATTTAGCAAACATGTTTATGGTTCTACTACGCTGTGTAATCATTGACTACCCTATATCTCCTTTATAGCTGTCTTTTTAACTCAATTTTTAAAAAATTATTTTTCTCAAGCACTTGCTGTTCACCAAATCCAGTATTTTTAGCCTCTATCCTTTTAGTTCCCTGTGGGATGTAAGCTTCAGGCCTCTTGCTTAGAGGAGCCTTTAAAATATTTATGTTGTTGAATATTTCTGTAAAATTTCAAAAGTAAAATATTTTTGCATTCTTGTTTTCAAGCTTCAGTCTCAACAAACCTGAATTTGCAACTTTATAAAAGGAGGTCTCTGCCCATTATAAAAGAAGTTCATCAGATTCTGTTGCAGTCTGTAGAGGTAACAAAATGGGGCATGGCTACCTGCAACTTGATGATAGCTAAGGACAGAGCTAATTGCAATATTAAGGCTTACATCTTGGATTGACCAAAGAATTATATTCTTTCCATACCAGGTCCCAGGTCTGGTCCATCCTTATTATTACAAGTTCAGGAACTAGATTTTAAGCGGTTTGACCAAGGTGATCATGCAATGGAAGATTAATTCATGCTAACCGAACTCACAAAAGGTTATTTATAAACCAGAATGTTTCTTAATATACAAGAAGGAATCAGTACCTTAAAATTGACTATCTGCTACCCAGGACACACTTAACTGGATCAAGGTTATAGTATAGAGACCAAATACGGTTACAAAACCTTTAATGTTCAGGATTTAACATGAAAACTGAGTGCTTAAGTCCTCCTCACTGCAGGGATATGGCCTAAACCCCGAATTCCTTGAAAAGGAGGAAAGTTCTCTTTCTTGTGTGACTTCGGGATGTGCATGATTCTGATTTACAAGTCTTACCTGGTCTTGGATCTAGTTGGTTTGTGTCTTAAACATCACACCCCTGCACCCTATTTGGCTGCTATATGCCAGAATTGTGCACATCTTCTAGTACCCTTTTGCCTCTTATTTCATTCATGTCCTCTCTTCACTTTCCGTTATTTCCACGTGAAGGGTTTCCTTCACTTTTCAGTGCCCAGGCTGTTTTCCCCAAGGTCCCTCCTAACCTTAGTTCTGTGGTCACCTACCTACTTGCACCGTGCCCCGCCCACTAATCATCACCTCCTAGACCCTCATATGCCTCGACCAGACTGGCGCCACCGCCCAGACTGGAAAGGAGGCGCTGAACCGCGGTCGGGCCCTATCCCTTCTGGGTGAGGACGCCTCGGGGCCCGCTCCTCGCTCAGCGGGGAAGCTGTGAGTAACGCTTCATTGTGCACTCTGGTCCCCCTCTTCAATTTTCTCCCAACCCTGCAAAACCTCCACCACTTTTACTCTCTTGGTGAGTATCAGAATCGTCTCCTGCCCTCGCTTAGGAGGAGCGATCTCTCGGCGACGGCACGAAGTTGCCTGCTTGCAAGACATTACAAGCAGGTATGGATGCTGGCGTCTGCGCGTCAGTGTACGGCACCTGGGCCAAACCCCAGGTGAAGGGGCAAGGGTGCTTGGCACTAAGCCAATCATAGCTCCTGATGACAGGACCTAGCCAATCAGAACACGGTAGGCCTGGCCACTCGGGGCGGGGCCGAGCTGGCGAGGAACCGCCCGCTTGCCGCTCGGTGGCCATTGCCTTCGCCCAGAGTTAGCGTAGCCGGTTCAGACTTCGGGGACCGAACACCTCCGAGCTGGGAAGCGGTTCCCTCCCACCCCTGCTAGTTTCTCTAGAGGCCTTGGTTTTAACAAGTGTTGGTACCTGCCCTGGACGCATTCTGACCTGGGTCTTCTCTCTCTCTGGAGACTTCGTGCCTATGGCTGGGGACAGTGGGAGGTCGTTGCCTTGACGATGACAGTATGCGGCCCGCAGTCCTACAGAGGGTGAGTTTGCGGCGGGCCAAGGCCCATCTGCCTCCCTGCCTTCTTCACCTAGAACCCGTGACTGTGTCGCAGAAGAAATCATAACAGCACTGGAATTGCTAGTTTGCTATTCAGCATCTTTTAGACCTTCGAACGAGATGCACTTCACTTCAAATCTGTTTCCTACTTGAAAAGCTTTGGGTCTTTCCACCCGAAAGGATTTGAAAGAAATATACTTTTAAAAGCTTCTATTATCTCATTATTTTGTCAACAATAGATTTCAATGTCTTTAACAAAATAAAAAATTAGCATTATTTTTATTATCTAAATTCTTGAAGTTAGGACCATATGCCTATATGGCACATTATCCAGAAATACCATTGCCTCTTGGCCAGGTTCTCTTTAGTTTATATTAGGAGTGGAAGGCATGAAAAGTTATAATTTATGAGTAACTGTCTCAGGAAACAAGAGGCGTTTTAAGCTGTGATACTTCCTTATTTGTGGGCAGTGCCACTTGAAAAAGCAGGTATGTTCAATGTGCTGTGACCGAATGTGCACTTAGTTGCCAGAATAAATTTGAAATAGTCAACTTGCATAATGATAGCTTGTGATATGCTTCAGAACATCCTAGACATGCTTGAGATAATTTTAATTTTCTTTACTTTGCATTTTTAAGTATTGAGGACAATAATTGCAAATTATTCTAAAATATTTAAAAATGATCCAGGTTATAGATTCCAGTATTTTTGTCTTTGGCATGATAAACCTAAAGGCTAGTCCTTAATAAAACATGCCTTAGTTGAAGGAAAAAAAATTTAGGAAGGGGATTACATTGAAATTTGTTTTCCAGCACAGACATTTTATTTGTAAGTAGTTAATAGTCATTAAATGGAAATTAAAATATCAAGTGAAAAGCTAGTGTAAGGGACACTGCTCTTTAAATGGCTTATAGCAGAACCTATTATTAAAACTGGTAGTAAAATAATAAAATCATTGGAGTTGGTTTTGACTGGGATATATTTTCATTTTTTACTCCCAAAGATCAACCTTCTTATATATAAACACATAAAAAAATAAAACCCTAAATTATTAAATATAAACTGCTGAAAATGTATACATTGGATTGTCACAGTTTGCTAGAACAAAGAGGATGTTTGTTTGTTTTGTATTGATACCTCAGTGTACCAATAGTGAAACAAGTAAACATCACAATTCACACTCTGGATAAATTAGCTTTAGATTGTCATACGCACACAATTAATGTAATGGGCAAGGGTTTTTTTTCCTTTCCAAGTTTATAAATAAGTATGTTTTTATATTAGGTTAAAAAAATTTAACTATGAATCATCATATGACTATATAGTTACCAAAAGACTATTTTTTTCTAAAAAATTTTTAGAATCATATTGGGAAAGAGCAACATTCTGTATGTTTAATTCTGGGATTGAATTTCAAAGTCAGATTTTTTAATATTTTATTTTGGTATCATTAATATACAATTACATGAGCAACAATCTGGTTACTAGACTCCGCCCATTATCAAGCCCCCACCACATACCCCATTACAGTCACTGTCCATCAGCGTAGTAAGGTGCTATAGAATCACTACTTGTCTTCTCTGTTATACTGCCTTCCCCATGCTCCCCCCACACCCTCCTATATTATGTGTGCTAATCATAATGCCCCATTTTCCCCGTTATTCTCTCTTCCCGCCCGTCCTCTGCAATCCCTTTCCCTTTGGTAACTGTTAGTCCATTCTTGGGTTCTGTGAGTCTGCTGCTGTTTTGTTCCTTCAGTTTTTTCTTTGTTCTTATACTCCACAGATGAATGAAATCATCTGATACTTGTGTTTCTCCGCCTGGCTTATTTCACTGAGCATAATACCCTCTAGCTCCATTCATGTTGTTGCAAATGGTAGGATTTGTTTTCTTCTTATGGCTGAATAATATTCCATTGTGTATATGTACCACATCTTCTTTATACATTCATCTACTGATGGACACTTAGTTGCTTCCATTTCTTGGCTATTGTAAATAGTGCTGCAACAAACATAGGGGTGCATATGTCTTTTTCAAACTGGGCTGCTGCATTCTTAGGGTAAATTCCTAGGAGTGGAATTCCTTGATCAAATGGTAAGTCTATTTTGAGCGTTTTGAGGAACCTCCATATTGCTTTCCACAATGGTTGAACTAATTTACATTCCCACCAGCAGTGTAGGAGGGTTCCCCCTTCTCCACAACCTCACCAACATTTGTTGTTGTTTGTCTTTTGGATGGTGGCCATCCTTACTGGTGTGAGGTGACATCTCATTGTGGTTTCAATTTGCATTTCTCTGATGATTAGCCACGTGGAGCATCTTTTCATGTGCCTATTGGCCATCTGAATTTCTTATTTGGAGAAGTGTCTGTTTAGATCCTGTGCCCATTTTTTAATTGGATTATTTGCTTTTTGTTTGTTGAGGTGGGTGAGCTCTTTATATATTTTGGATGTCAACCCTTTATTGGATCTGTCATTTATGAATATATTCTTCCATACTGTAGGACACCTTTTTCTTCTACTGATGGTGTCCTTTGCTGTACAGAAGCTTTTCAGCTTGATATAGTCCCACTTGTTCCTTTCTGCTTTTGTTTCCCTTGCCTGGGGAGATATGTTCATGAAAAAGTCGCTCATGATTATGTCCAAGAGATTTTTGCCTATGTTTTTTTCTAAGAGTTTTATGGTTTCATAACTTACATTCATGTCTTTGATCCATTTTGAGTTTACTTTTCTGTATGGAGTTAGACACTAATCCACTTTTATTCTCTTACATGTAGCTATCCAATTTTGCCAGCACCAGCTGTTGAAGAGGCTGTCATTTCCCCATTGTACATTCATGGCTCCTTTATCATGTATTAATTGACCATATATGCTTGGGTTACTATCTGGACTGTCTATTCTGTTCCACTGGTTTGTGGGTCTGTTCTTGTGACAGTACCAAATTGTCTTGATTGCTGTGGCTTTGTAGTAGAGCTTAAAGTTGGGAAGCGAGATCCCCCAGCTTTATTCTTCCTTCTCAGGATTGCTTTGGCTATTTGGGGTCTTTGGTGGTTCCATATGAATTTTAGAACTATTTGTTCCAGTTTGTTGAAGAATGCTGTTGGTATTCTGATAGGGAGTGCATTGAATCTGTAGATTGCTTTAGGCAGGATGGCCATTTTGAGAATATTAATTCTTCCTATCCAAGAGCATGGGATGAATTTCCATTATTAGTGTCCTCTTAATTTATCTTAAGAGTGTCTTGTTGTTTTCAGGGTATAGGTCTTTCCCTTCCTTGGTTAGGTTTATTCCTAGGTATTTTATTCTTTTTGATGCCATTGTGAATGGAATTGTTTTCCTGATTTTTCTTTTTGCTATTTCATCATTAGTGTATAGGAAAACAACAGATTTCTGTGTATTAGTTCTGTATCCAGCAACTTTGCTGTGGGTTTGTCATATATGGCCTTTATTATTTTGAGGTACTTGCCCTCTATACCCATTTTGCTGAGAGTTTCGTTCATGAATAGATGTTGAATTTTGTCGAATGCTTTTTCAGCATCTATGGAGATGATCATGTGGTTTTTGTCCTTCTTTTTGTTGATGTGGTGATGTTGATGAATGTTGTACCATCCTTGCATCCCTGAGATGAATCCTTCTTGATCATGCTGTATGATCATCTTGATGTATTTTTGAATTTGGTTTACTAATATTTTGTTGAGCATTTTTGCATCTGTGTTTCATCAGGGATTCTGGTCTGTAGTTTTCTATTTTTGTGGTGTCTTTGCCTGATTTTGGTATTAGAGTGATGCTGGCTTCATAGAAAGAGTTTGGAAGTATTCCCTCCTCTTCTATTTTTTGGAAAAGTTCAGAGATTGGGTATTATTTCCTCTCTAAATGTCTAATAAAATTCAGTGGTGAATCCATCTGGTCTGGAGATTTTGTTCTTGGGTAGTTTTTTGATTACCGATTCAATTTTCTTGTTGGTAAGTGGAGTATTTTGATTTTCTGTTTTTTCCTTGTTCAGCCTTGGAAGGTTGTATTTTTCTAGAAAGTTGTCCATTTTTTCTAGGTTATCCAGTTTGTTAGCATATAGATTTTCATAGTATTCTCTAATAATTCTTCATATTTCTGTGGTGTCTGTCATGATTTTTCCTTTCTCATTTCAGATTCTGTTTATGTGTGTAGATTCACATTTTGTCTTAATAAGTCTGGCTAGGGATTTATCTATTATGTTTATTTTCTCAAACAACCAGCTCTTGGTTTCATCGATTTTTTTCTATTGTTTTATTCTTCTCAATTTTATTTGTTTCTTCTCTGATCTCTATTATGTCCCTCCTTCTGCTGACTTTGAGCCTCATTTGTTCTTTTTTTTCCAGTTTTTAGGAATTTAGACTATTCATTTGGGATTGTTCTTCCTCTTTAAATAGGCCTGGATTGCTATATACTTTCCTCTTAGTACTGCCTTCATTGTGTCCCACAGAAGTTGGGGCATTGCACTGTTGTTGTCATTTGTTTCCCAATATTGCTTGATCTGTTTTAACTTCGTCATTGATTCAGTGATTATTTAGGAGCATGTTGTTAAGCCTCCATGTGTTTGTGAGCCTTTTTGTTTTCTTCGTACAATTTATTTCTAGTTTTATACCTTTGTGATCTGAGAAGTTGATTGGTAGAATTTCAATCCTTTTGAGTTTACTGAGGCTCTTTTTGTGTCCTAGTACGTGGTCTATTCTGGAAAATGTTCCATGTGCACTTGAGAAGAATGTGTATACTGTTGCTTATGGATGTAGAGTTCTATAGATGTCTATTAGGTCCATCTGTTCTAGCGTGTTGTTCAGTGCCTCTGTGTCCTTACTTATTTTCTGTCTGGTTGATCTTTCCTTTGGAGTGAATGGTGTGTTGAAGTCTCCTAAAATGAATGCATTGCATTCTATTCCCTCCTTTAATTCTGTTAGTATTTGTTTCACATATGTTGGTGCTCCTGTGTTCAGTGCATAGATATTTATAATGGTTATATCCTCTTGTTGGATTGACCCCTTTATCATTAAGTAATGTCCTTCTTTATCTCTTGTGACTTTCTTTGTTTTGAACTCTATTTTGTCTGATATAAATACGACAGCACCTGCTCTTTTCTCCCTATTCTTTGCATGAAATATCTTTTGCCATCCCTTCACTTTCAGTCTGTGTATGTCTTTGGGTTTGAGGTGAGTCTCTTGTAAGCAGCATATATATGGGTCTTGCTTTTTTATGCATTTGGTTACTCAGTGTCTTTTGATTGGTGCATTCAGTCCATTTACATTTAGGGTGATTATCGATAGATATATACTTATTGCCATTACAGGCATTGGATTTGTGGTCACCAAAGGTTCAAGGATAGCTTCTTTACTATCTACCCATCTAATTTAACTCATTTATTACTCTATTATAAACACACTCTGAAGATTCTTTATTTCTCTCCCTTCTTATTCTTCCTCCTCCACTCTTTATATGTTAGGTGTTTTATTCTGTATTCTTTGTTGTTTCCCTTGATTGATTTTGTATATAGCTGATTCTATTTTGCATTTAGTTAGTATTTGTTTGGTCTACTCTCTTTGCTGTGGTTTTATTTTCTTGAGAGACATCTATTTAGCCTCAGGAGCACTTCCGTCTAGAGCAGTCCCTTTAAAATACACTGTGGAGGTGGTTTGTGGGAGGTAAATTCCCTTAAGTTCTGCTTATCTGGGAATTGTTTAATCTCTTCTTCAAATTTAAATAATAATTTTGGTGGATACAATATTTTTGGTTCAAGGCCCTACTGTTTCATTGCATTGAATATATCATGCCATTCCCTTCTGGCCTGTAAGGTTTCTACTGAAAAGTCTGATGATAACCTGGTGGGTTTTCCTTTCTAGGTGATCTTTTTTCTCTCTCTGGCTGCTTTTAATTCTCTGTCCTTGTCTTTGATCTTTGCCATTTTAATTATTATATGTCTGGGTGTTGTCCTCCTTGGGCCCCTTGTGTTGGGAGATCTGTGGGCTCCCATGGTCTGAGAGACAGTTTCCTTCTCCAGATTGGGGGAGTTTTCAGCAATTATTTCTTCAAAGACACTTTCTTTAAAAATTTTTTTTTTAATTTTGCTATCATTAATGTACATTTGCATGAACAACATTATGGTTACTAGACTCCCCCTATTATCAAGTCCCCACCACATACTACTTACAGTCAGTGTCCATCAGTGTAGTAAGATGCTATAGAATCACTACTTGTCTTCTTTGTGTTATACTGCCTTTCCTGTGTCTTCCCCCCTACATTATACATGTTACTTGTAATGACCCTATTTCCCCCTTATCCCTCCCTTTCCACCCATCTTCCCCAATCCCTTTCCTTCTGGTAACTGTTAGTCCATTCTTGGGTTCTGTGAGTCTGCTGTTGTTTTGTTCCTTCAGTTTTTCTTTGTTCTTATACTCCACAGATGAGTGAAATCATTTGATACTTGTCTTTCTCCGCCTGGCTTATTTCACTGAACATACTACCCTCTAGCTCCATCCATGTTGTTGCAAATGGTAGGATTTGTTTTCTTCTTATGGCTGTATAATATTCCATTGTGTATATGTACCACATCTTCTTTATCCATTCATCTACTGATGGACACTTAGGTTGTTTCCATTTCTTGGCTATTGTAAATAGTGCTGCGATAAACATAGGGGTGCATATGTCTTTTTCAAATTGGGCTGCTGCATTTTTAGGGTAAATTCCTAGGAGTGGGATTCCTGGATCAAATGGTATATCTATTTTTAGTTTTTTGAGGAGCCTCCATACTGCTTTCCACAATGGTTGAACTAATTTACATTCCCACCAGCATTGTAGGAGGGTTCCCCTTTCTCCACATCCTCGCCAGCACTTGTTGGTGTTTGTCTTTTGGATGTTGGCCATCCTAACTGGTGTGAGGTGATATCTCACTGTGCTTTTAATTTAATCTCAATGTGCGTTTCTCTGATGATTAGGGATTAGGGATGTGGAGCATCTTTTCATGTGCCTGTTGGCCATCTGAATTTCTTCTTTGGAGAAGTGTCTGTTCAGCTCCTCTGCCCATTTTTTAATTGGCTTATTTGCTTTTTGTTTGTTGAGGTGCATGAGCTCTTCATGTAATTTGAATATCAGTCCCTGATCTGATATGTCATTTATGAATATATTCTCCCATACTGTATGATGTGTTCAAGGACACTTCTATCCCTTTTTCTCTCTCTCTTCTTCTTCTGGTACCCCTATAATGAGAATGTTGTTCCATTTTGATTGGTCACACAGTTCTCTTAATTTTATTTCGTTCCTAGAGATCCTTTTATCTCTCTCTGCCTCAGCTTCTCTGTATTCCTGTTCTCTGATTTCTGTAACATTAACAGTCTATTTCACCTCATCTAGTCTGCTCTTAAATCCTTCCATTGTTTGTTTCATTTCTGTTATCACCCTCCAGAATTCTTCCCTTAGCTATTGCATATTTCTCTGCAGTTCCATCAGAATGCTTATGACTTTTATTTTGAATTCTTTTTCAGGAGGATTGGTGATTTTGTTCTCGCCAGGCCTTCTTTCTGGTGTTAGTGATTTTGGACTGAGCAAGGTTCTTCTGCCTTTTCATGGTGGAGGAAGTGGTCGCCGGCTAGTGTCATGTGTGTCAGCTGGGAGAACAAAGTCCCTTCCTGCTTGCTGGCCACCTTGCCTGTCTCATCTACCCGTGCTGGTAAACCACACACAGGGAGCAGCCTCTGGGTTAATCCTCTGAGCTGCCATGGGCTGAGCAGCCCTTGGGATGGCCTAGGGCACTGGCAGGGATTGCAGGCGAGTGGTGTGTGTTCTCCTGCGAGAACAGTTCCTCTTCGTGCTTCCCAAACTCTGCGCTGGTCTCCGCTGCCTGTGCTGGGCAACCACACATGGTAGCAGCCTCTGGGTTAATCCCCTGAGCTGCCGTGTGTGGGGTGGCCCTTGGGATGGCATAGGGCACTGGTGGGGGTTGCAGGTGAGCAGAGTGTGTTCTCCTTGAGAACAGAGCCTTTCTTGCTTCCTGGACTCCTCGCTAGTTTCCTCTGTGCTGGTTGACCTGGTGCAGGGGAGAGCCTCTGGGTTACTCCCCTGAGCTTCTGTGTGTGGGGTGGCCCTCGGGATGGCCTAGGGCACTGGTGGGGTTTGCAGGCTAGCAGCGCATGTTCACCATGAGAACCAAGCCCCTTTGTGCCTTCCAGACTCTGCACCTGTCTCTGCTGTCTGTGCCAGTCAACTGTGGGCAGGGTCAGCCACTGCGTCTGGGCCAGTTAGCCACACACAGGGAGAAGCCTCTGTGTGGTTGCTGTGGGCAGGGTTGCTCCCTAGCTGTTCTGCAGCAATGGTGGGTCAGCCGGTTTGCTTGCAGTGCTGGCAGTGGGGAATGAACAGCAGGCTGCTTATTGCCATGAGAGGCTTCCCAGCTGTGTTGCCACCCAGGGTTTAGGGCTCCTGAAGTTCCTTAAAGTTCCCAGGCTGCTGGGCTGAGTGTTCCAGGAAGATTTTTGACCACCTGTTAAACCATTGTCCCTTTAAGACTTTTAAAGTGCCTGCTTTTCTTTTTTTCTCAGGGCAGCCGACTGTAGGAACCTGTTCACAGTCTTAGTCTCAGTTTTGCTTTTTCATCCCAGTGCAGATTACTAGGGCTGGTTATTTAGGAGTCCTGTCCTTCCACTCCCTCCCCTCTCTGATCTTTTCCTCCCACTGGTGAGCTGGGGTTGGGGGAGTGCTCGGGTCCCACTGGGTCACGGCTTTGTATCTGACCCTTTCCCATGAGATGTTGGGTTCTCGCAGATGTAGATGTAGCCTGGCTCATGTACTGTATCTTATGATCACTCTTTTAGGAATAGTTGTATTTGCTGTATTTTTAAAATATATATGGTTTTGGGAGGAGATTTCCTCCACCCTACTCACTCCGCCATCTTGAGAATCTCTCAAAGTCAGACTTCAAAAGTAAATTTAACTTTTAACTTGTAGTGTATAAGTGTTCATATTTCATGGCAATCAAAACTTATGAATTTATATCTATCTGTGTTTGAACTGTAAAGTTTTTTTTTTCTGTTCCAAAGTATGTAGTGGAATAATTACTGGAATTTTATCAGTCATTAGTAAAATAAGTAATATTTTATAAGAATTGCCTTTATCCAGAAGATGTCATGTAATGAGATATAAAAGAATTCTAAACATAAAATTCAAATGATCATAATTTCTGAGTAATTATTAAAAAGATTTTTGAAATACTGTATTTGGTACTAATAGTATTTATTTAAAAAGATATGCTCATGTACTGGGATGCCATTGTATTACTTTGTTAAAGTTCAATGTAGGAATTTACTATAATAAGCAAAGAAAATTGGTTTATAAAAATTCTTAGTGTTAACTTGGCAAATGATCATTTCATAAACATTTTTGGCGTCATTGATAAGACCATGCATAAATATCTTCAAATTTGGTCTTTTAAAACCAATGTAAAAAAATTAATTTGATCTTCACTAAAACCAAATTCATTTGTGCCTTTTGCACCTCTGAATGAATGAAAAGAAATTGAGTTTTCTACAGTTCACTTCAGAATTTCTGAAGTGAGCTGTAGTTGTTTTGTATGATAGTTCAAGTATTGCTTTATCTGAATTAAAAATGAATTTTATTAATTATTAAATTTCAGAAATTTAGTAATTTAGTTAAGTTAATGCCTCAGTTCCATTTGCTTGTCTATTATAAAAATGCATGTGCATATTTTGAAAATATAGCTTAGATGTGGAAATAATAAGAAACTGTGAGGCAGCAAGGACAGCCCTTGACACAGTGACTGCTCTAATATGGAGAACAGGTTGGGAAGAATTAATTTTCCAGGATGGTGGAGGAAATTAATATACTCAACATTATTAACTCTATGTTTTGGTTTCCACAGCAAGAATAATTCCTACTGGTATTGAATTAAAATGGAAAAATATGAGAACCTAGGACTGGTTGGAGAAGGGAGCTATGGAATGGTGATGAAGTGTAGGAATAAAGATAGTGGAAGAATTGTGGCCATCAAGAAGTTCTTAGAAAGTGATGATGACAAAATGGTTTAAAAAATTGCTATGAGGGAAATCAAATTACTAAAGGTGAGTAAATACATATATTGAATTGAAGAAAAATGAGTTGTTTCTTGATCAAGATTATGGTTTTAGAAAAAAACTACTGTCTTTATTTCCATAACAAGGCTTAAGGTATAAATTTCTTCTTTTTTGGCAATAAACAAAATGATTACATAGGCGTATTCATTTATCTCATGAATACAAATATGATTTTAAAAGTGTTTCTTCTCTATCTGCTAATCCATCATCCATCCATCCATCCATCTCCTTATTTGCTTACCTGACTACCTACCTACCTATCATCTGTGTTTGAGGTCCCAAAGACCACTTCAGTTTCCATGGTTCACTGGGAGGACTCACAGCATTTATTATATAGTTGTACTCATGGTTGTGATTTATTACAGTGAAAGGATATAAAACAAAATCAGTAAAGGAAAAAAGGCACATGGGGTGAGTTCCAGAGGAAACCTGTCACATGATTCCAAGAATCCTCTTCCAATGGAGTCACACAGGGCACACTTATTTCTTCCAGCAATGAGTTGTGACAACACATGTGAAATATTGTCTACCAAAGAAAATTCATTAGAGACTAAGTGCTCAGGGTTTTGACTGTGGGCTGGTCATGTAGGCACCATCTGCATGATTTGTACCCAAATTCCAGACTCCCAGAAGGAATGCACGTATTCAGCATAGACAATATTGCTTGTACAGTGAGCCACTTCATTAATTCTGGAAATGAGGGGACCCTCCTAAAATCCCAATTCCAGGTGCCAAGCAAGGGCTCAGTTTGCAAGCAGACCTTTCTAAGGAGAGCAAGCTCAAATGTGCTTATGTTGTCATACACACTCTTTGTCTTTAATCAGTCTCACTAGAAGTTGATTGATTATATTTATCTTTAGAACCAACCTTTGCTTTGTTGATCTTTACTGGGTACTTCTTTTCTATTTCATTAATTTTTGTTTTTTAGAATTCCATTCCTTCTACTTATTTTGGGTTGGTTTATTTTGCAGTTCTTTTTCCTAACCTGTTGAGATAGATGCTTACTTTTGTAATTTCCAGGCCTTTTCCCCCTGTCTCTTATATGCATTTAAAACTACATGTTTCCTTTTAAAAAACATCTTCATATGTATCCCACAAATTTTGATTAGCATCACAGTATTCTCTCATTTCCATTATTTTTCAAGCATGTGGAAATTTTCTAGGTTTTATTTCCCTGGTTATTTACTTTTGACACAGTTGTCCTGTTATCTGAGTGTATGTTTATTGAGTGTACTTGCTTTTTGGTTCAGAGTATAGTCAATGAGAAAAGAAAGATTCCTCCTGTGCTTCAAAAATATTTGAAGTCAGGCCTGTTAATTGTGGTGTTTAAATCTTCTAAATCTTCTGAATTCTTAATGATTTTTTTTTGTATGTTTGTTCTATCCAGTACTGAGAGGAAATGTTAAAATCTTCCTCTGTGATTGTTTGTTTTTCATTGCAGTTCAGTTGATTTTTAACTTTATAAACAGAATAGCCAAATTACTTGTGGATCAAATACAGAATTATTATATCTTCATGTTGAATCATAAAGAAATCAGCCTTTATCATTGTGAACTAGCTTTTTTTAAAATTAAGGTATTATTGATATATATTCTTACAAAGGTTTCACATCAAAAAAACAATGTGGTTGCTACATTCACCCATATTTCTAGACACCAACCCCATACCCCATTGCAGTCACTGTCCATGAGCATAACAAGATACCAGATTCACTATTGGCCTTCTCTGTGCTATACTGTCTTCCTCGTGACCCCACACACCATGTGTACTGAACATAATACCCCTCAATCCCCTTCTCCCTCCCTCCCCACCCGTCCTGCCACGTCGCTTCCCTTTGGTAATCACTAGTCCCTTCTTGGAGTCTGTGAGTCTGTTGCTGTTTTGTTCCTTCAGTTTTGCTTTGTTGTTATACTCCACAAGTGAGGCAAATCATTTGGTACTTGTCTTTCTCCATGTGGCTTATTTGACTGAGCATAATATCCTCTAGCTCCATCCATGTTGTTGCAAATTGCAGAATTTGTTTCTTTCTTATGGCTGAGAAGTATTCCATTGTGTATATGTACCACCTTCATCCATTCATCTACTGATGGACACTTAGGTTGCTTCCATATCTTGGCTATTGTAAATACTGCTCAATTAACATAGGGGTGCATATGTCTTTTTGAATCTGAGAACTTGTATTCTTTGGGTAAATTCCTAGGAGTGGAATTCTCAGGTCAAATGGTATTTCTATTTTTAATTTTTTGAGGAACCTCCATATTGCTTTCCACAATGTTGAACTAGCTTACATTTCCACCTGGAGTGTAGGAGTCCCTTTCTCTGCATCCTCCCAAGCTTTTGTTATTCTTAGACTTTTCGATGCTGGCCATCCTAACTGGTGTGTGGTGATATCTCATTGTGGTTTTAATTTGCATTTTCCTGATGATTAGTGATGTGGAGCATCTTTTCATTTGCCTGCTGGCCATCTGAATTTCTTCTTTGGAGAATTGTCTGTTCATATCCTCTGCACATGTTTTAATCGGGTTATTTGCTTTTTGGATGTTCAGGCATGTGAGTTCTTTATGTATTTTTGGACATTAACCCCTTGTCGAATATGTCATTTACAAATGTGTTCTCTCGTACTGTAGGATGCCTTTTTGTTCTGTTGATGGTGTCCTTTGCTGTACAGAAGTTTTTTAGTTTGATGTAGTCCCATGTGTTCATTTTTGCTTTTGTTTCCCTTGCTCGAGGAGATGCGTTCAGGACGAAGTTGCTCATGTTTATATTCAAGAGATTTTTGCCTATGTTGTCTTCTAAGAGTTTTATGGCTTTATGACTTACATTCAGGTCTTTGATCTATTTCGAGTTTGCTTTTGTGTATGGGGTTAAACAGTAATCCAGTTTCATTCTCTTGCATGTACCTATCCAGTTTTGCCAACACCAGTTGTTGAAGAGGCTGTCATTTCCCCATTGTATATCCATGGGTCCTTTGTCATATATTAATTGACTATATATGTGTGGGTTTTATCTGTACTCTCTATTGTGTTCCACTGATCTTTGAGTCTCTTCTTGTGCCAGTACCAAATTGTTTTGATTACTGTACCTCTGCCCATTTTTTTATTGGGTTTTTTGTTTTTTGGTATTGAGTCCTTAAGTATTTTGAGAGCTCCATTCTAGGTGTTTAATTCCCTTTAAAGGTGGCAGCATTTTCTGGTGAGTGTTCATCTGCCCTTTGTGTTTCCTTCTTTCTTCCTCTTTTCTTATGGTATCTTTTAGTAGATCCTGGCTTTGTTCCTTTTTTGAGTGTTTCTTATCTTCTATTAAACTGAGCCCTTCCTGGATCTGCTATTTGTAGCAAGTTCATGTAGGCAAGAACCCATTATCTTGTTCCAGGATGCTACCATGATTCACAATGATGTTCCTTACAACACAAGTCCTGAATGTAGTATTGACTTCTCTTATGCTTAATTTCCCTGAAACTTGTAGTTGCTAATTTATTGATAATGAATTGTTCTGCCTTTCATTTGGCCTCACTGGTAGACTGCTTCCAGCAAAAGAGTTTCTGTGGGATTATTCAGGGCCCCCTCTACTGCTGTTCCTTGGTGCCATTCAGTTCTAGTGATGCTTTCAGTGACAGCCTGTGAATCCTGTTCCCATTATTTCAGATTTGCTTTTTTTTAAATTTTTGTTTGTTTGTATTTTCCTTTTCAGAGTATGTCACCAATGTTGGAGAACTCTCCTTTGCCAGCTTTGTAGCCACAGATGATCTCTTGTATCTTTCTACACTCCTGTTTGACCTTGACTCCATTTGGCAGTCCCACCTCATTTGTTGTGGGTAGGGGTCACAGGTCCAGCTTAGTTTCATCAAAGAAGGAGCTACATTTCTTTCTCTCATTGGCTTTATCATGTTCTCTGAGAGCAGAACAGAGCAGTGTGGTCATTTAAAATTTTAAAATTGAATATGCTTTTACAATTTATACTGTTTATTCATTTTATTTATATGTTTTTCTTACACTAATATCTATTTTAGGTTGTGGCTAATTGCTTATTATTTGATCTTATGAAACTATTTTGCATTTTTTTATAATAGCAACTGAGGCATGGAAATCTGGTGAACCTGTTGGAGGTGTGTAAGAAAAAGAAACGATGGTACCTAGTCTTTGAATTTGTTGACCATACAATTCTTGATGATTTGGAACTCTTTCCAAATGGACTAGATTTCCAACTAGTTCAAAAGTATTTGTTTCAGATTATTAATGGAATTGAATTTTGTCACAGTTACAATGTAAGTATTTAGTTTAAATAATTATTTTGCCAATGATTGACTACCCAGATCCCAGTCACTTAATTTAATGAGACACTTGTTTAAACTAAAGTCTGGACCAATAAAGTAATGAAATGAACTGTAACTTTGATATTATCAATTTCCCTGTGTCATAATACATGCATTGTTCCTCCCAGGATTTTATTATGAATATTTTAGGCCATACTGAAAAATTGAAAGAGTGTACCATGGGTACCCATTTACCTACCACCTGGATTTTATACTTGTTAATAGCTTGCTATTGCTTTATGACATATTTTTCACTTATTAATCCATTTATCTATTTATGTATTTGAAAGTAAGTTGCAGACAGTAATATACTTTAACTCTGAATACTTCAGTATGCATATCATTAACTATAGAGTTGAGTATTTGCTTTTTTTAAGCAACATTTGTTGAGTGAAATGCGTAAATTTTAAGTAATGAGTTTTGACAAATGCATATGCCCAAGCATCCATGTATTTGTTAGTTCAAATTCTCTTGCCTAGTTATGAAGTGAGAGAATCCCTGCTCTTACTCTATTGTCTATCACAATAATTTTATATCCTTTGAGGATCGTATAAAAGCACTTCTAGGTAAAAATGACACATAAAATAGGAAATTAATAACAACACATTGATTCTGCCAATTTTATAAAATATTTTAAATGACATTTTTGTGTGTGTGATTATAAAAGTAATAAATGCTAATGGCAGATGTGGAGCTGGCCTTGTGACCTCACTATGGTGTTTAGGATCTAATAGTAGTTGGTAGCCTATGCAGAATGCACAGCAATGGCAGATTGCCATTAGGATGCTGAATTTAAAATAAATATATTTAAGTTTTTTCCAAAATACAATCTGCTTGTATTAGAAAATTAGGCTTAATCATTTGTTTTGTCTAACTGTAGAATTTTTAGTATTATCTCCCGTGTCCTGTTTTCTCCTTCCATTGTCTTGTCTTTAGAAATCTTAACCACTGACTTTGTTTTACCCTCTTTACATTTTTAATTGCCTGATGAATGCTTCCACTTGGTTGCTTAGCAATCCACCTAAAAGCCCTTATGGCTAAAACTAAACTACTAATTATTCCACCAGAACTAATTTTTTCTAGATTTAAAAATTTTTTGCAATGGATCTACCATTCTTTTAGATTCCCAGGTTTGAATAAATTACCTGAGATTGCTCCCTAAATTCTATTGATTCTTGATTTAAAATATTTCTAAACTGTGTCTCTTCCTTTCCGTTCCTCTGAGGACCAGCCTAGTTTAGGCCCTTATCACCTCCTAGTTGTTCCACAGCTCTTTTCGCTGCCTGTAGATTCCCCCTCTGATTTAGTTCGTTTATAACCAGTATCTTTAAATACCATTCCCAGAATCTCCTGATCTATTCTTATCATCATCCATTTGCTCTCCTTGTTACCTCCACTTGGACTCCTCTTCCATTTCCACATTTATCCAGGTCACATTTAGTATTAAGGACCTATCTTACAATCCACCACTTTTATAAAAATTTTCCTGACCACCCAAATCTTTAACAATAGCTTCAGTCTCAGTCTTAAGAGCAGTCATTCACAGAACATTGATTTGGTAATTAATAATATACATTTCACCCAATATCTTTAATTATTTAAATTAGATTTCAAGCATAAATGTTTTTTCTTAACCCAACTAGGTCCCAGGTCCTTGAAAGCCAGGGACAATTTTATGCTGTTATTTGTATTCATTATATGGACAAAAGCAGTTCTCTGCACATGGTGCATGCTAAGAAAGTAATTTTCTTAACTCCGTGTGCCAGTATATGTCATTATTTGATTTTTTTTGTCTTAGGTCATACACAGAGATATAAAGCCAGAGAACATATTAGTGTCCCAGTCTGACCTTGTCAAGTTATGTGATTTTGGATTTGCACAGACACTGGCAGCTCCTGGGGAGGTTTATATGGACTATGTGGCAACCCGATGGTACAGAGCTCCAGAGCTATTGGTTGGTGATGTCAAGTATGGCAAGTAAGACATCAGCAAGGGAGGCTGGAGAGGGCGCAATTAACTTTCTCTCTCTTTTTAAAATAAAATGGAACATATTCCTAGTGTAATAAAAGGTCTTCGAACACTGAAAGGAAGTTTGAGTTTGGGGAACTTCATAAAGTGATTTGTAATCATTTTTGGTGCTTCTGATTTAAACATTCTTGTGAAACAATTTGGGATAAGTATACCTATTTAAAGGTAGGGAAATCAAGATGAGTAGTGGTTTGTTTCTTACAGTGGGTTGAAAATAGATATATTTATTACTTATAAAGAGATGTAACTGGATAAATCTGATGCTGTTGGAATGAAGTGAGATGAGAGAGTGGGCAAGGGCGGGGGGAGAAACATACTTGTTTTTGGCATATTAAAGATGGTATGTGTTTTAAGTGGAGGTAAGGAGCAAATAAGAAAACCTTACCTATCAATCTGTCCATTCAGTCTGGCTTTGGTATATCTGACATAGTCTTAATCATGCTCTCACCTGCCCTCCTGCCCTTCTCTCCCCAAAGAAAAGAGCAAAGGTATATTTTCTCCTAACTTTTGCATTCAGTAAATCACATGCAGAGAGGATGCAAATGATCACTTATTATCTTTGGGTCAGCAAGTATGGGGTGTAGTATGACGATTACCCTCATTTTCACATTCAAACTGAGAGATACCAAGACTTCTGAGGCCGTTTAATCTTGCTACAGATAGGACTTCTGTTGTTAGTGCTTTGGACAGAATTTCAAAGCTAGGCTATCAATGTCTTCTTACGTTTGTTGAAATACAAACTGCATGTTGGGAGATGGAGCTTGGAAAATGGAAATAATGGGGAAATAATTGTGGGTTATTTAACTACTGGGTTTTAAATTTCCAGGCTAGAAGTTCAATAAACAATACAATGGTTTCTTACAGCAGAATTTCATATCTACTTTATACTAGATTAAGTATTGAAATTGAGAAAAAAGATAAAAGTGCTCAAATCAGACCTTAAATGCAAGTACAAAATCAGTCTACCAAAAATTAAATTCTTAAAGGGTAGAACTGATTTCTCTAGATTAGATTCTGACCATATGACTAGGAATATTTTCATTGTTTTGGTCAGCACTATATGCTTTGTTGCTAGGAGTAAAATGCTGATACTTATATCTAAAAAATTATTAAATGTCCTGTGCCTGTCCTTTTCCTGTGCTCCCTCATGTCTTCAGTTCTGTGTGCAGTGGCATGTGAAGTTTTCTAAATGACCATGTTGAGAAAATAATGTTAATTTTCTTGAGTTGACTTCTGTCAGAACCACCATAAGGCCTGCCTGAGCTGCCACAATGAGAGTGCTGTCTTTGGTTGATTGTGTGTAATGAGAGGGCCCCAGATCCCTAAGCAGTGTTCTGTTCTTCTCTCTAAGCTACATTTCTGGTCTCTTTGTTATTTCTATCATGATGTACAATGACAGAGATGTGTGCTTTTCTCACTTACAGGTAGTCTAATTCCAAGACATCAGGAGCTCTTTTATAAGAATCCTGTGTTCGCTGGAGTAAGGTTGCCAGAAATCAAGGAAACAGAGCCTCTTGAAAGACACTACCCCAGGATATCTGAAGTTGTGATGGATTTAGCAAAGGTGATCATACTTCCTTTTTTTACTTCCTGACAGGGACTTTATATTATGGAGACTCAGTTTTCTCTTCTTTTTTCTTGTCTAGTTGATATTTTATGTCAACAATTTCCTCTGATGATTTTAATTTTTGTACAGTAAGAGAGTTTGAATAATTTGGAGGCAGGGGGGAGTTCATAGAGGTAGGCCTAAAAGTTTTACTTCTTTTAAAAAATCCTTTAGTGGTATCTAGTGTTTTAAGTCTAAAAAAATTCTCATAACAATATGCTATTAATGTTTAACATTTAAAATGCAAGTCTTCTGTAAGTGGAAGAGAGAAGAAAGTAGGATAAAAAAAATAAAAAGAAAGTAGAGAAGTGGGAAAATATTGAGGTGCAGGATGCAGGGTCATGACTTGTTATGTGTTGTTGAAGGGTCTTTTGCTTAGCCACCATAGAAAAGTAGAAATACATTTTTTGGAGTATTTTGAAGCAAATCCAAGATACTATTTCACTTATAAATACCTTAATTATTTGTAGAACTTTTCTTGTTAATTTAAAGCTACTTATTGAGTCCCTTCTATTTTTACTGGCATTTAGTGGTTCCAATGAATCAGAACAGGACCTGCGTTAAAATAAAATAATTTGTGTAAACTATTTAGTGCAGTACTAGCACAGAGAAGGTCCTTTTCTTTCTATTCTACAAGGGCTTTATATTTAAAAAATTTATAATACTTCCTTAATATCATAAAACACCTAATCAATGTTCAAAGTTTCATGGATTTTCTCATAATTTCTTTTTAGAGTTTGAATTAGGATCCACATGAAGTCTATATCTAGAGCACAATTGGTTGATAATGTCTTTTAAGATTCTTAAATTCTAAGCTCCTCTTCATCTCTTTCTTTTTTTTAAACCTTGCCATTTATTTGTTAAACAAACTAGGTTGTTTACCCTTCCTTAGAATTTTCTACATGGCATAGTTTAATGTCCTCTGTGTTCTGTATTTCTTACAAATTCAAAGAAAAGCTAGAGCATGATCAGAATCAGGTGAAGTTTTTGGCAAGACTATTTCATAGGAGGTTTGTGTATTTCATTCTAGAGACACTGCATGTCTGACGGTCTTTCTTTTTGTGACACTAGCAACCACTGATGTCATTGTATAGATTTGTGCTGTATTTATAATTTATTATAGATATTTAAAATTTATTAACTATGAAGAGTAGTTTTCTGCTTTTCTATATTTAGAAATGTAAACATAGGCAGTTTTTCTTTGATATGAGCTGTATGTATTCCTTGTTTTTCCAGAAATGCTTACATATTGACCCAGACAAAAGGCCCTTCTGGGCTGAACTCCTACACCATGATTTCTTTCATATGGATGGATTTGCTGAGAGGTATAGTACTGACTCATGTTTTTCAGATTACACCAACCTAGAGTTAAAGTAAGGCCTCCGTAACAGTAGCAACAAATATTTCCCTTATTTCCCCTCCCAGCTACCTTTATAGGATCTCAAATATTTACCACTCTACCTCCATTCACCCTTGGCAATAATGCAATTCCTAGGAGTGGTCCCCTGCATTCGCTAAATTAGGGCTCTTGGTGTTCAGGAAGCCGTCACTTCATGCTTTTCTTTCTGTCTCCCTGTGGTGACATCTACCACTCAGGTCACTGATTTCTATGTTGCTACGAGATGTGTACCAGCTGTGCCATCATCTCGGGTGCTATGCATTTGCAAAGGTACCATCTATATCTGTGGACTCACACCACCCCTAGTCCTATGGCACTGCTGACACTGCCTCTGTGCTGGAGAACTTGATATGCCAAGCCAGGGGGTGCCAGGGCTGCTGGCATTATCCCTTGTACTGTTGCAGCTGCTGGCATCCATGCAGCTGACAAAACAAAAAATAGAGAGATGAATGACTATGACATTGCTTTATATTTTTGCATGTCTATTTAATATCTAGCTTAATAAAAGATAGCTAGGTTCTCCTATTTGCTTCTGCATTTAGTTCGCTGTGATGTATTGTTTTGGTTGAAATATATGAAGAAACTCTGTAGCTGGAATATGGAAAAGTATTTTAATAATCCTTTTAGATAATAATGGGTATTCTTCTGTGATTCTGTGTCAAAAACTTTGATACTATATCAAAACTTGACAGTGGTAGTTTCTTAAAGAATGGTTACATTGTGGTATCTGAGACATATTAGTGAACTTTTCTTAACCTGTTAAATTAAAATCCATTTGTCTGTCTTGTACTTTGAATAGGTAATGCTTTTGTAACTCATGCATGCTTTTGTAACATCATGCATTAGTCATTTGGAAAATATTATTTTGTGTAGTTTGCAGATCTTTAAAATGTTGACATGTTTTATTAGGCAGTATTAAAAAGTCATGTTCTCTATCAGAAAAGCCTTTAAGCATTGTGACTCTGTTAAGCTTACAGATCAAGTTTAACAGAATTCTAATTTTGCATAAAAATTTGAATTTTATCATTGACACAAATATCATCAGTTGCTTTCCTTGAAGTGATGAGTTCCTTTGTTAAATTAAAAATATATCTACCAAATATTCCAAGTCTGAATAATCATAGTGCCTGTTGGCATCAGAGCCATTCTTAAATGAAGCTGCCTCTCACCCCTTTTAACTGAGAATGTATGGCTATGAGGAATACAATAAATGCTAGTTATTTGGTGCCATGGTTTCAATTCTTTGTAAGCTCCAGCAGTTTTACCCACCACTGATTTTATACCATCAGTGCAAATGTTAATGTGGTGAAAAAGAAGTCATCTTTGTATTAAGATAAGAATAGTTTTGACCTTGTTGTGAACCTCCTGAAAGGTTCTCAGGGATTTTCAAGGGTCTACAGACTACCTTTTGAGAACTGCCATTCTAGGCCATGATTTTCCTCATTTTAATAACATGGTCTAGTTTAATACTCAAATTTTCACATAAGTATCTTGAAAACCATTTTTTCTAGACTTATCTGTCTCATGTAACTATATTTCTTTTAAAAATGTATTTTTATGTAGATTTTCTCAGGAACTACAATTAAAAATACAGAAAGATACCAGAAATATTTCTGTATCTAAAAAATCCCAAAACAGAAAGAAAGAAAAGGATAAAGATGATCCCTTAGATCAAGAGAGAAAAACTCTTGTGGTGCAGGTAAATAAATGTCCATGTTTGAATGTGTATTAAATTTTGAATTTAACATATCCTTACATTTTTGGAGGAAAAATGAAGATTAAAAAAGTTTTCTGAGTGGTGAATAAGTTGTTAACTTTTAGCTTAATTGTAAAAATATGTCTTATCTATTGATATTACCTGTTTAAAAAAACCTTAACATGTATTGAATGTCTGCTGTGTACCAGACTGTGTACCAGACTGGACAATAGGGCTTATCAAGAACTCACATTCATTCAAGAACAGGTAGACACATGTACCTGCATATAAACCCATGGATACAGACACACACCCACACCCATGCCATTTTTTCCTTAAAGGACAGGAGGGAAAAATAGTATTCTTAATATTTTATATAAAGTAAAACATTTAAAAATTGATATTTGGGTATTTAACTTATTTGACTTTTACTTTTTCTGGTACATTAACCACGATCTGTTCTTGGTAAGCTAATTCAAATCCAGTAATAACTCACCCCCATTTTCTCAAGTGAACCAAAAGAAGAAAGAATTCTCAATTTTGTGTTCCCTGACTCAAAATATTTAAGAACAAAGGTGGGCAGGCTTGTTTCTTCTTCCATGGTTTTTACACTGAAATATATATAAATATTTGATATATGTGTATATCATATAAATTATATATACACACATATACATATATATATATGCATACACATATGTATATATGTGTGTGTGTGTGTATCAGAACTAGTGTGAATTATATTTCCATTTGAAAGAAATGTCTGACCAAGAATCCTGGGTTTTATTTTAATTTTGTATGTAGAATAAAGAAAACAGGGGAACGAAAGGTGGTATCTGTGGAATTCTGGTTTAGTCAACCAGTACTTTACAGGAAGAGGTGATTTTCCATTCTCCTCAGATCATTAATATTATTAACATTTTTGCTTATGGTCAGGATACCAGTGCTGATCCCAAAATTAAGGATTCTAAAGTATTTAAAATAAAAAGGTCAAAAATTGATGGAGAAAAAGTTGAACAAGTCAGTGGAGCTTCAAATGCCAGCTGCCTCCATGACAATGGGATGAGCCACATCAAAACAGTGCCTTCAACAAGCCTCAGAGACTGCAGCAACGGCAGTATGGGTCACACGAAGAATCCAGGAATGGCAATTCCCCCGCTTATGCACAACCTTGCTACAGGGGCTCCCAATGTTCATTCTGGAATGAGTACTCTCTCAGGAGTTCAGAGTAACAGGTATGAATCAGTAAAACAAGAACAAAATGTTGCGTAGGGACATATTTGCAAAGTTCAAGTGCTTGTCGATGCAGTCACATTGTATTACTCTCTCAGGCTTCTGGATGCTATTCACTCTTGCCAGGTTGCTGTTTCAAAAGACTTTTTTGGCTTATGTGATGAAAATTACTAATACTTAATAAAAAAAAAATTCACCTGAGTCCTAAGAAAGTAGGATTTGTATTGTTTAAGGTGAAGAGAATCAACAGCTACTTCAGTCTAATAATGGGAAAGGAGATTGTCATAATAAAATAAATAATTGGTTTTGAGGGTCTACTGCTGCATGGTATAGCTGTGGACATTTCACTTTACAAAGAAGCTGCTGTGGGGAATTTTGTTGAAAAGAAGGTAATTTATTTGGTTGGAGTCAGGGGCTGGATGGGTAATTGTGGGTAACAGTAAAGGACAGAATGTTTTGTCACAGCTCTGTGCATTATTTATCAAATAAGCATTAAATTCCAATTAAGCTGCATGTCACTTGGTGCTGTGTTGTTTGGCTTTGTGCTTGAAAAGATTATTGCTGGTTCTAACTTAGATTTATTTGTTGTTACAGAGTGGGTGAGAAGACCAAGAAGTATTGTATTCCATTTGTTAAACCAAACAAACATTCTCCATCAGGGATTTATAATATTAATGTGACCACATCAGTAAGTAAACTGTTTTAGGTGGTAGAAGAGTGTCAGACTTTTATTAATATTAAATATTATAGTGATAAACTGAGAATTTTATTTGAAGACATATCACAAGTGAAATCAAATTATGTATATATTATTTCAGCCTGTTATAATAATAAATGTGAAAGTCTTAAAGTATAACCTTTATAAAGTTTTACAAGTCTGGAAGTTTAAATGTAAGATGTTATTATTAAAATGACATCTGTTTTAAATTTTTTGATAACAGTAAATTTTCTTACTGGTTATCAGTTCAATTCATTTAACAAATACTTATGATTATCTATTATGTCTAAGAAACTGGAGATGAGTAAGTCTTTCTCTTCAAGAAGCTCATGGTCTAGTAGAGGATTACCAAATTAAAACAGTGTCAGATTGTAATAGTAAAAGTATGTACAAGGTTCTTTAAGCCTTTTACTGCTTGCCAGGACTTAACACTGAGGGTTGGTAGAGGAGGATGAAAAAGCTCATAGCAACCAAGTAATCCATTTGATAGTCATTTAAATAAATTTCATCAGGAAGAGGTTTGAAATAGTTGTATGAAATTGTTTTGTATGTTTTTAATGTTCCTCAAAATTTTCATCATTCTAGCCCTTCAGTTCCATGAATTTTACGGTATTTAGATAGTAGTTACAAAACAGGGCAAGTCTAGTTTACCTGGAAGCTAATTCATTTTGTTAACCTTTCTGATGATTATTAGGTCACTAGTGAAAAGAACCTTCTTCAGGCACATAAGAAAAGAAGGGAATACTCAAAGACAGACATCCATTTGCCTGAACTAAACTATAATCATCTCCCTGAACTAAGAGCCTTGGAAGGCATAGGTATGTTTATAAGCTTTTACTTTTTCTTTTGCTTACATTACTTAAAATCTATGTTAAATAAACTACAAGTATTAAAAATGAAAATTCATAGTTACTTGTATATATTGAAGGACAGATAAAAAAGTGAAAGTAACAAAAATGTCTAATTTTTTCAATGTGTTTATGGCTATTTTTATCTAGCTCGAAATTACAGGCTAATAAGGAAAGAACAAAAATCATTCAGAATCTCGAATTCCTTCTCTAGCTGCTATTGACTCGCACACTCCCAGTATTGCATTACATCAGGTACAGAAATACTCTTTAGGTAGAATGGAACTTGGATCTCTCATACTTCATATTTATTAAAGTACCTTAGGGAGAGTTTGCTCTTAAGGATTGATGGGATCTATCAAACTTTCCTTGTTAAATTTTGTTTTGTGGTTCATTGCACTTAGAGTCATCAATTTTTATATAGATTAAAAATTGTGTGCATTTGTCTGTGTGTATAGCCTAGCTTTGGCTTTTAAATAAATATAGGTTTTGTGGTAGTTTATAGTATTTCATTGCATTATTCCCAGAGTTAAAACCTATCTTTCTTTTCTTTCTATTAAAGTGTCATTACTATACAATCTTATGTTTGTTTCAAATGTACATCACAGTGGTGCAACAGTCTCTGTGATCATCTTGTATTTTGATTGTGAATTATTGTGCCCTTTTATCCACCTCCCCTCCCACCCTGTACCCGTCCTAACTCCTCCCCCTTGGTAACCACTAGTCACTTCTCAGTGTTTATGAGTCTACTGCTAAAACCTATCTTTCAAGCAGTGGAACTCTGGGATTGATTTTATTCTTTTAAAATGTATTTTCTAGGAGGCAGAGCCGAGATGGCGGCATGAGTAGAGCAGTAGAAATCTCCTCCCCAAACCACATATATCTATGCAAATATAACAAAGACAACTCTTCCTAGAATAGAGACCAGAGGACACAGAACAACATCCAGACCACATCCACACCTGCAAGAACCCAGCGCCTCACGAAGTGGGTAAGATACAAGCCCCAGCCCCCAACTCCCGGCGGGAGGAGAGGAATCAGAGCAGGGAGGGAGAGGGAGCCCAGGACTGCTGAACACCCAGCCCCAGCCATCCGGACCAGAGCGCAGACACAGTGTGTGCGTGGGGTCCTGGATAGTAGGGAAACAGGGCAGCAAGACCGGTGAGCGGGTGCCTGAGGCTGGCGCAGGAGAACAAAGAAACGCGAGCAGTCATTTTTTTTTCTTTTTTCCTCTTTTTTTTGGCGAGTGCTTTTTGGAAGTCTTAAAGGGACAGGGACCCCAATACTAGGGAAGCAGGGCAGCAAGACTGGTGAGCGGGTGCCTGAGGCCAGCACCTGAGGACAAAGAAAAGTGAGTGTTTTTTGTTTTTTTTAAAATTATTATTTAATTTTGTTGTTGTTGTTGTTGTTGTTTTGGTTTGGCGAGTGCTTTTTGGAAGTCTTAAAGGGGCAGGGCGGGACACTTAGTCCAGAGGTAGGGAATCTGGGGATCTCTGGGCACTCTAATCCCCTGGGCAGCAGGGAGCATGGAGGCCCCTTACGGATCTAAATAGCCTCCTGGCCACACCCCCTCCAATGGGGCTCCACCATTTTGGAGCAGCAGCCCGAGCCAGGCCACGCCCACAGCAATAGCTGAGATTAACTCCATAGCAGCCGGGCAGGAAGCAGAAGCACTGTCTGCGCACAGCTGCCCAGCACAAGCCACTAGAGTTCGCTGTTCTCCCAGGAGAGGAAGGCCACAAACCAACAAGAAGGAAAGCTCTTCCAGCCGTCACTCGTCCCAGCTCTGCTAACTATTCCTATCACCATGAAAAGGCAAAGCTACAGGCAGACAAAGATTCCAGAGTCAACACCTAAGAAGGAGACAGACCCAACCAGTCTTCCTGAAAAATAATTCAAAATAAAAATCATGAACATGCTGACGGAGATGCAGAGAAAAATGCAAGAGCAATGGTATGAAGTCTGGAGGGAGATCACAGATGCCAGGAAGGAGATTACAGAAGTGAAACAAACCCTGGAAGGATTTATAATCAGAATGGATAAGATGCAAGAGGCCGTTGAAGGAATAGAAACCAGAGAACAGGAACTCATAGAAGCTGACATAGAGAGAGATAAAAGGATCTCCAGGAACGAAACAATACTAAGAGAACTGTGTGACCAATCCAAAAGGAAACCAGAAGAAGAAGAGAGAGGAAAAGGGATAGAAAGTGTCTTTGAAGAAATAATTGCTGAAAACTTCCCCAAACTGGGGGAGGAAATAATCGAACAGACCATGGAAATACACAGAACCCCCAACAGAAAGGATCCAAGGAGGACAACACCAAGACACATAATAATTAAAATGGCAAGGATCAAGGACAAGAAAGAGTTTTAAAGGCAGCTAGAGAGAAAAAGGACACTTATAAAGGAAAACCCATCAGGCTATCATCAGACTTCTCGACAGAAACCCTATAGGCCAGAAGAGAATGGAATGATGTATTTAATACAATGAAACAGAAGGGCCTTGAACCAAGGATACTGTATCCAGCACGACTATCATTTAAATATGATGGCGGGATTAAACAATTCCAAGACAAGCAAAAGCTGAGGGAATTTGCTTCCCACAAACCACCTCTACAGGGCATCTTACAGGGACTGCTCTAGATGGGAGCACTCCTAAAAAGAGCACAGAACAAAACACCCAACATATGAAGAAAGGAGGAGGAGGAATAAGAAGGGAGAGAATAAAAGAATCTCCAGACAGTGTATATAACAGCTCAATAAGCGAGCTAAGATAGGCAGTAGGAAACTAAAGAGGCTAACCTTGAACCTTTGGTAACCACGAATTTAAAGCCTGCAATGGCAATAAGTACATATCTCTCAATAGTCACCCTAAATGTAAATGGACTTAATGCACCAATCAAAAGACACAGAGTAATAGAATGGATAAAAAAGCAAGACTCATCTATATGCTGCTTACAAGAAACTCACCTCAAACCCAAAGACATGCACAGACTAAAAGTCAAGGGATGGAAAAACATATTTCAGGCAAACAACTGCGAGAAGAAAGCAGGGGTTGCAGTACTAATATCAGACAAAATAGACTTCAAAACAAAGAAAGTAACAAGAGATAAAGAAGGACACTACATAATGATAAAGGGCTCAGTCCAACAAGAGGATACAACCATTCTAAATATATATGCACCCAACACAGGAGCACCAGCATATGTGAAACAAATACTAACAGAACTAAAGGGGGAAATAGACTGCAATGCATTAATTTTAGGAGACTTCAACACACCACTCACCCCAAAGGATAGAACCACTGAGCAGAAAATAAGTAAGGACACAGAGGCACTGAACAACACAGTAGAACGGATGGACCTAATACACATCTATAGAACTCTACATCCAAAAGCAACAGGATATACATTCTTCTCAAGTGCACATGTAACATTCTCCAGAATAGACCACATACTAGCCCACAAAAAGAGCCTCAGTAAATCCCAAAATACTGAAATTCTACCAACCAATTTCTCAGACCACAAAGGTATAAAACTAGAAATAAATTCTACAAAGAAAACAAAAAGGCTCACAAACATACGGAGGCTGCACAACATGCTTCTAAATAATCAATGGATCAATGAACAAATCAAAATAGAAATCAAGGAATATATAGAAACAAATGACAACAACAACACAAAGCCCCAACTTCTGTGGGACGCAGCGAAAGCAGTTTAAGAGGAAAGTATATAGCGATCCAGGCACACTTGAAGAAGGAAGAACAACCCCAAATGAATAGTCTAACATCACAATTATCAAAACTGGAAAAAGAAGAACAAATGAGGCCTAAAGTCAGCAGAAGGAGGGACATAATAAAGATCAGAGAAGAAATAAACAAAATTGAGAAGAATAAAACAATAGCAAAAATCAACGAAACCAAGAGCTGGTTCTTTGAGAAAATAAACAAAATAGATAAGCCTCTAGCCAGACTTATTAAGAGAAAAAGAGAATCAACACAAATCAACAGAATCAGAAATGAGAACGGAAAAATCACGACAGACTCCACAGAACTACAAAGAATTATTAAAGACTACTATGAAAACCTATATGCCAACAAGCTGGAAAACCTAGAAGAAATGGACAACTTCCTAGAAAAATACAACCTTCCAAGACTGACCAAGGAAGAAACACAAAAGTTAAACAAACCAATTACGAGCAAATAAATTGAAATGGTAATCAAAAAACTACCCAAGAACAAAACACCCGGGCCAGACAGATTTACCTCGGAATTTTATCAGACACACAGAGAAGACATAATACCCATTCTCCTTAAAGTTTTCCAAAAAATAGAAGAGGAGGGAATACTCCCAAACTCATTCTATGAAGCCAACATCACCCTAATACCAAAACCAGGCAAAGACCCCGCCAAAAAAGAAAATTACAGACCAATATCACTGATGAATGTAGATGCAAAAATACTTAATAAAATATTATCAAAAAGAATACAAAAGTATATCAAAAGGATCATACACCATGACCAAGTGGGATTCATCCCAGGGATGCAAGGATGGTACAACATTCGAAAATCCATCAACATCATCCACCACATCAACAAAAAGAAAGACAAAAACCACATGATCATCTCCATAGATGCTGAAAAAGCATTTGACAAAATTCAACATCCATTCATGATAAAAACTGTCAGCAAAATGGGAATAGAGGGCAAGTACCTCAACATAATAAAGGCCATATATCATAAACCCACAGCCAACATTATACTGAACAGTGAGAAGCTGAAAGCTCTTCCTTTGAGATAGGGAACTAGACAGGGATGCCCACTCTCCCCACTGTTATTTAACATAGTACTGGAGGTCCTAGCCATGGCAATCAGACAAAACAAAGAAATACAAGGAATCCAGATTGGTAAAGAAGAAGTCAAACTGTCCCTATTTGCAGATGATATGATATTGTACATAAAAAACCCTAAAGACTCCACTCCAAAACTACTAGAACTGAAATCGGAATACAGCAAAGTTGAAGGATACAAAATTAATACACAGAAATCTGTAGCTTTCCTATACACTAACAATGAACCAATAGAAAGAGAAATCAGGAAAACAATTCCATTCACAATAGCATCAAAAAGAATAAAATACCTAGCAATAAACCTAACCAAGGAAGTGAAAGACCTATACCCTGAAAACTACAAGTCACTCTTAAGAGAAATTAAAGGGGACACTAACAAATGGAAGCTTATCCCATGCTCATGGCTAGAAAGAATTTATATTGTCAAAATGGTCATCCTGCCCAAAGCAATATACAGATTTGATGCAATCCCTATGAAACTACCAGCAACATTCTTCAATGAACTGGAACAAATAATTCAAAAATTCATATGGAAACACAAAAGACCCCGAATAGCCAAAGCAATCCTGAGAAAGAAGAATAAAGTAGGGGGGATCTCACTCCCCAACTTCAAGCTCTACTATAAAGCCATAGTAATCAAGACAATTTGGTACTGGCACAAGAGCAGAGCCACAGACCAATGGAACAGACTAGAGAATCCAGACATTAACCCAGACATATATGGTCAATTAATATTTGATAAAGGAGCCATGGACATACAATGGCAAAATGACAGTCTCTTCAACAGATGGTACTGGCAAAACTGGACAGCTACATGTAGGAGAATGAAACTGGACCATTGTCTAACCCCATACACAAAAGTAAATTCAAAATGGATCAAAGACCTGAATGTAAGTCATGAAACCATAAAACTCTGAGAAAAAAACATAGGCAAAAACCTTTTAGACATAAACATGCGTGACCTCTTCTTGAACATATCTCCCCGGGCAAGGAAAACAACAGCAAAAATGAACAAGTGGTACTATATTAAGCTGAAAATCTTCTGTACAGCAAAAGACACCATCAATAGAACAAAAAGGTACCCTACAGTATGGGAGAATATATTTGAAAATGACAGATCCAATAAAGGCTTACTGTCCAAAATATATAAAGAGCTCACCCACCTCAACAAACAAAAAACAAACAATCCACTTAAAAAATGGGCAGAGTAACTGAACAGACAGTTCTCCAAAAAAGAAATACAAATGGCCAACAGACACATGAAAAGATGTTCCACATCGCTAATTATCAGAGAAATGCAAATTAAAACTACAATGAGATATCACCTCACACCAGTAAGGATGGCTACCATCCAAAAGACAAACAACAAGAAATGTTGGCGAAGCTGTGAAGAAAGGGGAACCCTCCTACACTGCTGGTGGGAATGTAAGTTAGTTCAACCATTGTGGAAAGCAGTATGGAGGTTCCTCAAAATGCTCATAAACTTACCATTTGACCCAGGAATTCCACTCCTAGGAATTTACCCTAAGAACGCAGCACTCAAGTTTGCAAAAGACAGATGCACCCCTATGTTTATCGCAGCACTATTTACAATAGCCAAGAATTGGAAGCAACCTAAGTGTCCATCAGTAGATGAATGGATAAAGAAGATGTGGTACATATACACAATGGAATATTATTCAGCCATAAGAAGAAAACAAATCCTGCCATTTGCAGCAACATGGATGGAGCTAGAAGACATTATGCTCAGTGAAATAAGCCAAGCGGAGAAAGAGAAATACCAAATGATTTCACTCATCTGTGGAGTATAAGAACAAAGGAAAAACTGAAGGAAGAAAACAGCAGCAGAATCACAGAACCCAAGAATGGACTGACAGGTACCAAAGGGAAAGGGACTGGGGAGGATGGGTGGGTAAGGAAGGATAAGGGAGGGGGAGATGAAGGAGGGTATTAAGATTAGCATGCACAAAGGGGAGGTGGGAGAAAGAGGAGGGCTGTACAACACAGAGAAGACAAGTAGTGATTCTACAGCATTTTGCTAGGCTGATGGACAGTGACTCTGAAGGGATTTATAGGGGTGACCTGGTATAGGGGAGAGCCTAGTAAACATAATATTCTTCACGTAATTGTAGATTAATGATAACAAAAAAAAAAAAAAAGAAAGGGGGATTACTCCCTGATAGGATAAAACTAACTGTAAATCAACAATTAATGCATGCTTTAATTTTGATCATTTAAAGGGTGTCAGTTGATCAGCTATGGAAGTACATTTTTCTGATAATGTTCCTTTCTCTTAAAAAAAAAGAAAAAAAGCAGTTCCTGTGTGGTGACCTCCAATAAGTTCTTCACAATGGTAGAAAGGGCATATCAAAGTGTGGGCAAAGGGTCTGTTTGTGTTTATACAGAGGATCAAAGCCCAATTTGGCTACCCAGAAAACGAAATAAGATACAATATGAAGAAGTTCCAACATCAACATACTCTGGAAGAATCATTCCAGAAGATGATCATCAAAAACTGTCAACAAAGATCCTGGCGCTATTGCAGTTGTAGCTGCATTCATCCCACTGGTTCCTGGAATTGCCATTGGAATGAAGAAGGAGATATCTAAGCTGGTCTGTGCAAACAGTAAAATAACAAATTTGACTGGATCTATACTGTTGGAACTCAACCAAGAATTAGGAGAAGTGCAAATTGTAGCACTCCAAAATCTTACAACTACAGTCTATTTACTGTTAAAAGAACATATGGGATGTGAACAGTTCCCAGGAATGTGTTTTTTCAAGTTGTCTGATTTTTCTCAAACTATTCAAATTCAGTTAGACAATATCCATCATATCATAGATAAGTTTTCACAAATGCTTAGGGTGCCTAACTGGTTTTCTTGGTTTCACTGGAAATGGCTGGTAATTGTAGGTATGCTTTGGTTAGGTAACTGTATTACTATTATGTTAATGTGTGTGCACAATTTAATTAGTAGTTTAAAACCTATACATGCTTAAGTTACTCTACAAGAAGATATGTCAAAGAAATAACCAATCTTCCCATGTTTTCTTCCGCCTGCTACTTCTATAGCTTTTCTTCTTCCTTCCTAATTACAACCCTTAAATAGAATTTGTGCCTCATATCGAATGTACCGAGTATCATAATTCTTCCAGGTGGTAAAGATACCTCAAGACAAATGCTGGGCATAAAACTCACAGGGCATAAATCTGCAAAGAAGTAAAAAGCTAACCTTTTCAAACAATATGGCTTCTCTCTCACTTACCAACTTTACATTTCCCCGTATGGCCCCAGAAGATGACTGGTTAGCCAGAAATGGGTAAAATTCCTCAAGGGAGGAGCAACCTAAGACAGGCACAGTCGCAGGGGGGCCATCAGGTGAGAAATTGGGGATTAACAGAGGTGAGGCTTAGAACCTCACCCCCCCTGTTTTGAGAGAAATCTTCTGCATCCGTGGATGTTTTGTTGCCCTTGTCTAGCTTGGATTAATACTTAGCCTATAGGCACACACCTGATCACGTACATTTGCTTTCTTACAGCACTAAACTATGTTTTCTACCTTTATCTTGCATCTACCTACCACTTCAGCATTTTATTAAAAAACAAAAGTAATAATAATAATAATAATAATAATAATAATAATAATAATAATAAGGGAGAAATGTGGGATTCACATATAAATCAAGTATAAAAATCAAACGAATATTCATATCTGACCTGATTGTTTATAGTTCATAATGCGTGATCAAAACCGAAAGTTTCTGTGATGACTGCCCTTGTACTGTTCACCATGTAAGAACTTATTCACTATGTAAGAATTTGGTCACCATGTAAGAACTTGTTCGTTGTGCTTCAGAAGATCGGAGACTGATGAGAATTAGGCTTGGGGTGGATTAATGATTGTGCATTGAGTCACCTGTACAGAATTTTATTGTTGTTAACTGTTAACAACCATTTGATCAATAAATATGAAAGATGCCCTCTCAAAAAAAAAAAACTGGAAAAGAAATGTATTTTCTATTTGACACTTTTCTCTAAGACAGTCTACTCTATCCATATTAAAGACTTGCTATTTCATGTAGTGATCTTTTTCTATATTTTCTTTTAACTCTTCAGTGTAATTATGTTTCTGCTATTTCTATATCAACAGCAGTCATATTCATTTTCACATTAAGAAAACTGGCAAAACTTTTAATCTCCTGGGCTCGTCATAAGTAGTTACAAACTTTGAATATGTATAATTATACTTTCCCTTTACTTCTTCAAACAGACTTCTCACCTATGCTTGATGCTAGGCAACTGTTCTGTAATTTAATTCTTTATCCACATTATTTAATAGCATTGCATTTCATAGAAAGCACCCTGTATATTGCCTTCTTATCTAGGTGTATGCTTTTTCCTACTGTTACTCCTTAAATAATGTTGCAGAGCTCTAGAAACAAGGGAACTAATACATTGAAGATAACAAATTACAGAGGTGATTACCTAATGATACTGAGAAAAAGGTTTATTGACTGCTATTGCTTTGCCTTATCTCTTGTCAACAATGTCTGTAGCAACATAATCAAAACAAACACAAATTCCTGTTGTGTGAAGATTAATCAGTCACAAATTGTACATTTAGGAATTACAGAGTCTTAGTAAATTCCTAAACTTAAAGTTAATACGAATTTTTAAAGGGTGCAGAATTTTTCACGTGTTCTTTTTTGTTGTTGTTATCATTAATCTACAATTACATGAAGAACGTTATGTTTACTAGGGTCCCCCCTTCACCAAGTCCCCCCCCACAAACCCCATTACAGTCACTGTCCATCAGCTTACTAAGATGTTGTACAATCACTAGTTGTCTTCTCTGTGTTGCACAGCCCTCCCCTTGCCCCCTCCCAATTTATACATGCTAATCGTAATACCCCCTTTCTTTTTCCCCACCCTTATCCCTCCCTTCCCACCCATTCTCCCCAGTCCCTTTCCCTTTGGTAACTCTTAGTCCATTCTTGGGTTCTGTGATTCTGCTGTTGTTTTGTTTCTTCAGTTTTTCTTTGTTCTTATACTCCACAGATGAGTGAAATCATTTGGTATTTCTCTTTCTCCGTCTGGCTTATTTCACTAAGCATAAAACCCTCTAGCTCCGTCCATGTTGTTGCAAATGGTAGGATTTGTTTTCTTCTTCTGGCTGAATAATATTCCATTGTGTATATGTACCACATCTTCTTTATCCATTCATCTACTGATGGACACTTAGGTTGCTTCCATTTATTGGCTATTGTAAATAGTGCTGTGATAAACATAGGGGTGCATCTGTCTTTTTCAAACTGGGCTGCTGCATTCTTAGGGTAAATTCCTAAAAGTGGAATTCCTGGGTCAAATGGTATTTTTATTTTGAGCTTTTTGAGGAACTTCCATACTGCTTTCCGTAGTGGTTGAACTAATTTACATTCCCACCAGCAGTGTAGGAGGGGTTCCCCTTTCTCCACAACCTCACCAACTTTTGTTTTTGTTTGTCTTTTGGATGGTAGCAATCCTTACTGGTGTGAGGTGATATCTCATTGTGGTTTTAATTTGCATTTCTCTGATAACTAGTGATGTTTTCACCTGTTCTTTGTTCAAAACCACAGGGTTGACATAACCAAATTCAGTTTCTTGCAACAGAAGAAAGGCTTTGGCTGCCTTTGTACTTGTTCAACATTTTTATTTGTTGTTCTGGACTAATCTTTTTATATTGTACTGGTTTTGCATTTTTTCTTTCAATTTACTTGTTCAATTTCCAGTTTTTAAAATACAATAAAGGAGAAAATAGATATATGAAAACACACCATTAACATCAAAATAACAGAGTTTATGTGTGGAAAATCTGAATGGAAAGAGAAACAACAGCAGACTGAAAGCAAGTCTTTTGGCAGAAGCTGTGATTTGCTCTTTTTGATATTCATCAGTAGATTGAACTGCATTTTATTTCTGTACACAACTCACATATTTCACATTTGTAACAGTCTAGCATGTGTCTTTTGGAACAATCCTAAAATAGATACTGAAAGTAAGGTATTGCATAATCTGTGTCCACTCCTCCACCCCTACACACTTATACATTATGTTCTTATAACTATACATTTTTTCCTCTCAGCACTGTTTTAGCTTCGTCCCACAAATTCTGATATATTGTATTTTTCATTATCATTCAGTCCAAGCATTTTCTTATTTTCCTTGTAATTTCTTCTTTAACCTATGAATTATTTAGAGACATATTGTCTAATAGTTTTGGGGATTTCTCCTAGATAGTTTGTTAGTATTGATTTGTAATTTACATATAGTCAGAGAATATGCTTTGCATGATTTTTATTCTTTTAAAGTCACTAAAATGTGTTTTTTTTGTGAATAAACCTTGTTCCCTTGAAAATAATGTATATTCTTTAACTGTTAGATATACTATTCCATAAATATGAAGTCCGATTAAGGTGGTTGATGATATTGTTCAGATCTTATTTGTCTTTAGTGATTTTTTTAATTTAGTTTTGTAAGTTCCAGAAAAAGTGCTATCAAATGCTTTTACTATGATTGTGGAAGTGTCTATTTTTTTCTTATATCTGCTTATTTTTTGCGTCATGTATTTTAAATCTTTATTATTAGGTACATAAACACTTATAATTATTTTGTATTCTTGATACATTTCCCTTTTATCATTATGAAATGTCTTGTTATCTCTTGTAGTGCTCTGTGCCTTGAAGTCTATTTTATGTGAGATTAAAATAGCCACTCCAGTCTACTTATGCTAATTTGTTTCCATGGTATACTTTTTACTTTCATTTGCTTTCAACCTACCTGGTTGTTATATTTAAAGTGTTTCTTTGGCCAATAGCACATAAATTGGGTCTTTGCTTTGTATTGATTCTGTCAACTCCAATTCTTTTAATTGGAATGTATACTAATTTTCTATTGCTGCTAACAAATTACTGCCAATTTAAGACAATATCCAGTTATTACCTCACATTTTCCGTGTGTCAGAAGCCTGGGCACAGCTACTTCTCTTCATAAGTGTCTCATGCACCAAAATAAGATGTCAGCAGGGCTAAGTCTCTTTCTAAAGGCTGTAGGGAATAATCTGTTTCATTTAGGGAAGAATCAGGTTCACTCAGGTTGCTGGCAGAATGTAGTTCCATGTGGTTGTGGGACTGAGATCCCTCTTTCCTTGATGGCTGATACCCAGTGGTGGTTCTCAGAGGCCACCCACATTCCTTGGCTCATGGCCTAATTCCACTTTTAAAGCCAGCAACAGTGTTCTAATCCTTCTTACTCTTTCACTCTGACTGACTCCTCTTCTTCCTCATCTCTCTGACTTATTCTGTTTTGAGGGCACATGTGATTACATTGGGTCCACAGGAAAATTTCTTTATCTTAGGGTCAGCTGATTAGTAGCCTTATTTTTGAGTGCAAAGTCCCTTTACAACAGTAGCTAAATTAATTTGACTAACTGGGGATAGGAATATTAAGGAGATACCTTTAGAATTCTGCTTACTACTGAATATTTAGGTTATTACCATTTAATATGATTATTAATATTTTTGGATCTGACTGTCTTTTTACTGTTATTTTTGTTTGTTCATCTGTTTTCCCTTTCCAGTATTCTTTTGCATTTTGACTTTTTAATATTGGTTTTTGGGAATATCTCTTAATATTTTTTTAAATTATTGCTCTAGGGGTTACAATATACATAAATAATCTTTCAGTCTATGTAAATATTGTACCACTTATAAATGTAGAAACCTTGTAAACATATTTCCCAACTTAATGTTAGAGTTACATATGTATTTTATTTATATACATTGAAAACCCCACTACAATATGTCATACTTTTTGCTTTTAACAGTCATAAATATTTTAAATAATCTGTGAGAAAAAATGTGTTTTCTATATTTACCTAGTTACTTATAGTTTCTGTTGCTCTTCTTTCTTAAAGATTACAGTTTTATTTTCTGGTTATCATTTCTCTTAGTTAGAAAAACTTCCTTTAGCATTTCTTGCAGAGCAGGTCTGATGATGACAAATTCTGAGAATGACTTTGTTTTTCCTTCAATCCTGGAATGTATTTTCACTGGATATAAAATTTGAGTTGGTAGTTTTCTTTAATTTTATTTCTCGCAGGACTATGAAAATATTATTCTCTGTCTTCTGATCTCTATGATTTCTGGTTCTTAGGCATTTGAATTGCTCTTCCTCTCTATGTAATGCTTCATTTTCCCCTAGCTGCTTTCACGGTTTAATTTTTATCTTTTGTATTTATTAGCTTAAATATCATGTGTCTAGGCATAGTTTTCTTTGAGTGTATCCTGGTTGGGGTTTGCTGAGCTTCTTGAATCTGTAAACTTATTTCTTTTACCACATTTGGAAATTTTTGGCATTATTTCTTCAAGCACTTTCCTTCCTCATATTCGCTTTCTCTTCTCCTTCCAGTGACACATATGTTAGACCTTTCAGTATTTTCTCACAGGTTCCTGAGACTCTTCACTTTCTTTAACCTCTTTTCTCTCTATTCTTCAGACTGGATAATTTCTATTGATCTATCTTCAAGTTATTTGACTCTTTATTTTGTCATTTCCATTCTGCTCTTAAGCCCATTTAGTGAAGTTTTTATATTTCAGATACTGTTATTTCTTAGACCTAAAATGTCCACACAGTTCTTTTTTAGAGCTTCTAGTTTTCTACTAAGAATTTATGTCCCTTCATGCACTTCAAGAATGTTATCTTTTATCTCATGTAACCTATTTATAATGGCTGCTTTAAAGTGTGTATATGTATATAAATAATTAGTATAAGAAGTTCCAACATCTTGGCTAACTCAGGATTAATATCTTTTGGTTGCCTTTTCTCTTAAAAAAAGATATCACATTCTTAGATCTTTCTGTGTCCAGTACATTTAGATTGTATCTTGGACATTTCAAATGTTATGTTGTGTACCTCTGAGTCCTATTATAATCCTCTGGAGATTGTTGAAATTTTTGTTTTAGCAGGTAGTCACCCAAAGTTTTGTTCACACTGTAAATTCTGCTTTACCTTCTGTGAGAGTTTGAATTTCAGCTCTCTAATACCCTAGTTTGCACCCTGTCATGTGCCTGTAGTTTGGGGTTAACTGGAGACTTGGGCATGTGATTCAAACCTCAGCTCAGTTCTTTAAGCCTTTGCTGTGTGTGTTTGGCACTCTACCATGCATGCCCACGTTGGGAATTGGACTGAGACTTCTGTAGGTTTATACACGGAATTAGAAGATCCACTTCTCCAGTTCTCTTCCTGGTAGAATTTCCCCCAATACTTTTTGGCCTTCAGGGACTCCTTTTCCTGTTTTCTATGTCTTTGTAAGATGGATTTCTTTTGGAAATTTACTCTCTTGCACTTCCTCACTACTGTGAGACTAGAGCTACCCTTTAGGCAAAGCCACAGGAGTGAAAAGCAAACAAAATTAGAAACCTACTCCCATGTGAAGGGTCACATCTCCAAGTTTTGACTCCCTTCTTTCATCCTCAGTTGTTTTCTATATTTTTCCCAAAGGGTTTTGTTTCATTTGTTTTTCTGGTAATAAGTAGGAGAAATGGATTGTAGTGGGTCTACACTGCCCTAGCACATCAGATGTATCTTTTAACACGTGTCACAAAGGTGTCAAAGAATAACCTCCCTTTATTTCATCCTCTTCTGTGCAAGCAACTTGATCTGTGAATAATTAATTCTAAGCATCTGATACTTGAACAACAAGAATTGGAATTTTTGGGAAGTGGGACTTTTACAATGAATGAGAACCTATAATGCTTGATTATTAATTTACAGGTATCAAGCTCTGCCCTGTCAGATGATTCGGAGGGTGATTTGCCTCAAGTGGAACACTAGCACTGAGAGTCATTTTGGTTCTGAACTGGGTAGGTCTGATTTCTCATTGGAAACTAGTTAAAGATGTGTAACCTTTCATGGGAAGTATTTTGTAGCTTGCTGAAGACCGAATTCTGCAGTTGCCTAGTGATTGATTACATGAGAACTCCTGATAAAGAAGTTACACTACTTAGAAAAACAAAAGTAGCATTTGTGTCTAGAATGAAATCCCTTTTCATCAAGTTCACATCTCTTTCTCTTAAATTAATCTTGTATTTTACTGAGTGCAGATAGGTGAATTTAGGGTGACAGGTGCTCTGGAAGGAAATACGCTTGTCTTCCTTATCAGTCATTTGCCCTTCAGGTTTGGTAGCAAGAAAGATAAAATGATTGCTTGGTAATCTTTTTCTCAATAAAGAGGGATCAGCACTTTACCAAATGATTGCTTTCCTTTTAAATATAGCTTTCTAGTACCAAAGAAACAAAACCAAACATCAGACCTTTTTGAGTGATAATTTGCTATGTGACCTCAGACAAGTCATTCAATGTTTAAAACCTCATTAACTCTATAAAATGTGATGGTGCTAAAATCCTACATTCTTATAACTGTGTTGTTGGAATTAATATGTTAACCTCCACAAAGCATTTTGAACATCTGTGACATCAAATGTGAATTTACTGTGAAGTGAGCAAATCTTACGTTTTAAGCCTTCATTTGTACAGGTCCCTTCCAGGGCCCTTGGAGAAGGCTTTTCAGTGCATTCATCATACACGCTGTATAAACTGCAGGCTCTATAAAACTTGTGCCTGTTTTGTCAAACTTAGCCATTATTTACATAAAAGCAGATGTGTGCTACACATGATAGTTTAGGTTAGTTATTATCCTAAAGATCGTCTTTAAAATCTTGCTTTTGATACATATGGGCCAAGGTTTTCTTAGACTATGTAATACCTGTACTGATATTATCAATATAAACAATGTGCGAAAGTGAGATAGAAATCAATTTCTAGAAAGATTTTATATAAAGTATTTGGTGGCATATGTTCCCCTTGTGTTCTTAGATGCTGCTCTAACACTTGAGATGATATCCTCTTGCGAAAAAAGTGCAAATATCCGAGGAGAGATTCGTGGTTTTGATCATTTACTTCTGAGCTACCTACATTTCTTGCAGAAGAAGGAAAGACAAACTTTTAAATGTTTCAATGGAAGATGCAATGTGCCCCTCTGATGCTATTTCAAGATATAGCCAATGAAAGAATAGTGATATGGTTCTTGTTGTATGAATGTGTATTTACTATTAGTAGATTGTGTATTTAAAGTTCCCCAGATTAGAAGTGAGTAAAAAAAAAAAAAAGGAGGAAGAGAGAAACATTATAAAAGGCCATGTTATTTTTGTATGTTCAACTTTGTATGTTATGTGAATAAATGTGTACGTTTATTTAAGAGTGATTTTGGTGGACATAGGTCACAAAAACTAGGATGAGTAAGAGGAAATGTTTCCTTTACTCCAATTGAATGGATAAAGAAGATGTGGTACATATACACAATGGAATATTATTCAGCTATAAGAAGAAAACAAATCCTACCATTTGCAACAACATGAATGGAGCTAGAGGGTATTATGCTCAGTGAAATAAGCCAGGTGGAGAAAGACAAGTACCAAATGATTTCACTCATCTGTGGAGTATAAGAACAAAGAAAAAACTGAAGAAACAACACAGCAACAGACTCACAGAACAGACTAACAGTTACCAAAGGGAAAGGGACTGGGGAGGGTGGGTGGGAAGGGAGGGATAAGAGGACTGAGAAGCATTATGATTAGCACACATAACGTAGGGTGGAGCACAGGGAAGGCAGTATAGCACAGAGAAGACAAGTTGTGACTCTATAGCATCTTACTATGCTGATGGACAGTGACTGTAATGGGGTATGTTGTGGGTACTTGATATTGGGGGGAATCTAGTAACCACAATGTTGCTCATGTGATTATATATTAATGATACCAAAATAAAAAATATATATATATAAGAAAAAAAACAGAGGAGTTAGCAACAGGAGGGCTATGTTTAGGTGTACCTGTGCCAGCTGAGAGCCTCAGGGGACAGAAGGAGATGACTTGAGGGTACAAAGAAAAAGAGGGTTAGAAAGGGGACTAGATCTTGGGAAAACTACACTGGGAAAGCTGTGTTAAAAGTGCCCCCAAACCAGAGAAGGACAGCCACATGCCAGGCCTGGCTGTCCCTGCTGCCCACCAGAGAACAGGACCTTGACTTTGGGGAGGATGCCACTCCTACATGAGCTTTTAAAGTATTTAAGTTTGAGGTTTTGCCATGTACTTGAGATTAGACGAACTGTTCTAGGTTTGAAATTCTTACTTTGGTTAACTGAGGTGTTTTGTGATTGAAAATTCTGAACAACAAAAAAAAATGGAATGATTTCTAAAGGAATTTTGTATGTTAAGTTATGCCTTATACGCACATCTTGTCTTTGTGTTTGTGGTCGGTAGTAATAACAGCAAGAGTTTCTGCTTACTTTCATAGTCATTGTAACAGGAGAACCAAACGACCTTTTGTGGTTACTATAAAATACTATAATGTTTGGTAGCGAACAGAATCCGCTTACTCTTGCTCAGGTTAGAGTTACTGTTACCCATCTACTGTATCATTAGTTTGAATGTTCTTCGTGCATTCTAAATGATCCAATGGTAGAGCAGAAACTATCAGCCAAATTAATTCGGGTAGTAAGAGCAAAACTGGCACAGAGAGTGGGCCTTTACAAGATGTGGTCAGGTTGTAAAAATTCAGGGAAAACCCATTATGATAACACTTGTTTCTAAGATGCAGCTATTGAATTGATAAAGAAAGACCAGTCAGTGGCTTTTTACCATGTCCTGCTTCCCCTGAAATTTTACTTAAAAAAATTTTAATCCCCAATACTTTTTGCTCTTGAGATTTTTCTGTCTTCTGGGTTCTTTATTCTTTTTATATTTAAAAATATGCTGATACAATAGTTCAGTTCTTAACTAGGGATTTGAGCATGTTACAATTACTGCCATTGGAATTTAAAAAGTATTAATTATGCATGTACAGGGAAATGGTCAGGGATGCTGTTGTGAAATTGAAACTGTAAAAGCAGGTGGTTAAAAGTAATTGTATGTTGCTCTATAAGAACTAGTCCTGTTGCATCATGTACATAATTCCTAATCATTTTTCTTCCTCTTTACAGCACGTTTGAATTCTAAACTAAAAAAAAAAATACAAAACACATACATGTAAAATTAATCTTGAGTTTATCCATGCCTTGAAGATAAGTTAAAAATAAAATCCTAGTTCCTACATCCCACACTACAACCTTATAATGATTCATGCATTGGTTATAAGAGTCACGGGGCATCTAGACGGGTTGAGCTGGGACTGACATTCAGTGATACTTGGGAGAGGCTAGTTGTTAATTGGAAGGAGGAGGGAAAGTTTGGTTGGAGGTTTGGGTCTCAAAGAGAGAAATGGAGGATGCCAGATGTCAAGTACTTCCACAACCACCACGTGGGTTGAAGTTGAGCCCAGGGAGTCCATGGTGAGCACCAGAAGCTTATAAAAATGTCTTTACAAGAAACTTGAGGAACCTCTGAACATAGCAGAACCCCTAGGGTTCAAATAGATTAAGCACTCCTTAACACTGGGGCCTTAGAAATGGGAAAAGAAAACTGTTTATTGCATGGACAAAAAGAAAAGATGCGGTTAAAACTTACAACAGTGTTATTAGCACTTTGCCCCTGTGAAGGATATGGCTTACGTGAGTAGGGCTTTACCGCCATCTCCTGGATCACAGCTTGGCAGCACGGGATGGTCCTGGACAACAGGTCAGAGGAAAGGGCGTCATCTGAGTGAAATGGGTGTAAGGCCATCATCAGCAACTCCCAAACTCAGAACTTTCATAACTCTCCTTAAATAATTCCTGTTCATCTAAGCAGAACTGACTTCTCCTTCATGTCTCTACTCTAGAGGGGTGAAATGCTTATCTCTCATTAACTTATTTCCTCCCAAAACCCAGCAAAGGAGGGGGACCTGACTACCTTGCTCTAAAAAAGGCAAATGTAATGAAAAATACATTCTTCTGGCTCATTTGTACTTCCCAGTACAATATAACTTTTGATTATGACATAGTTTGACTCAAACTATATCACCTGCATCTGGTGTTTGCCTTTGTTTTCATGTGGTAAGAAATATATCTATAAAGGAAAATCTCTAATAGTCAAGCTAAAATCCATTTTACTTTCTTTTTTAAAGAACTTTCATATTCTTTATTCACAGAAGGAACCCAAAACACCAATAAATATGTGAAAAAAAATATATGTAAATATGAGCAACCTTAGTAATAATCAAGAAAATGTAAACTAAAGATAATTTTCACCCAACAGATTGATCAAAAAGGAAAGTATTAGTAGTATCAAGTATGGTCCAGGTGTGGGGAAATATTTTCTTTAACACTGTTGGTGAGAATGTATATTAGTAGAGCATTTTTAGAGGACAATTTGGCAGAATTAATCAAAATATCAAATGAAGCTTATCTTATCAAAAAGAATAGAATACCTAGGAATAAACCTAACCAAGGAAGTGAAAGTACCTGTACTCTGAAAACTGTTAAGACATTCATGAGAAGAATTAAAGAAGACACAAATAAATGGAAATCTAACCCATGCTCATGGATAGAAATCCTACCCAAAGCAATTTACAGAATCAATGCAATCCTTATCAAAATACCAATGGCATTTTTCAATGAACTAGAACAAATAATTCTAAAGTTCATATGGAACCATAAAAGACCCAAAATAGCCAAAGCAATCCTGAGAAAGATCCAAGCTGGGGGCACTATACTCCCTGACTTCAAGCTATGCTACAAAGCTACAGTAATCAAAGTAGTATGGTACTGGCACAAGACCAGACCCATAAATCAATGGAACAGAATAGAGAGCCCAGATATAAACCCATACATATATCCTCAATTAATATAGGATAAAGGAGCCATGAATATACAATGAGGAAAAGACAACCTCTAAATAACTGGTGTTGAGAAAACTGGACAGTTACATGCAAGAGAATGAAACTGGATTGATTACTGCTTAACTCCATACACAAAAATGAACTCAAAATGGATCAAAGACCTGAATGTAAATCATGAAACCATAAAAACTCTTAGAAGAAAACATAGGCAAAAATCTCTTTAATATAAGCATGAGCAATTTTTTTCCTGGACACACCTCCTTGGGCAAAGGAAACAAAATAAAAAGCGAACAAGTGGGACTACATCAAACTAAAAAGCTTCTGTACAGCAAAGGACACTATCAGAACAAAAAGGCAACCTATAGTATGGAAGAATATATTTGAAAATGATTCATCGATAAGGAGTTAACATCCAAAATATATAAAGAACTCATATGCTTCAATACCCAAAAAACAAATAACTCAAAAAATGGGTGGAGGATGTGAACAGACATTTCTCCAAGGAAGAAATACAGATGACCAACAGGCACATGAAAAGATGCTGTGCATTGCTAATCATCAGGGAAATGCAAATCAAAACCACAATGAGAAGTCACCTCACACAAGTTAGAACAGCCACTATCCAAAAGACAAGAAATAACAAATGTTGGTGAGGATGTGGAGAAAAGGGAACCCTCCTACACTGTTGCTTGGAATGTAAATTACACCTGCTATGGAAACCAGTATGGAGGTTCCTCAAAAAAACTAAAAATAGAAATACCATTTGATCCAATAATTTCACTCTTAGGAATTTACCAAAGAAAACAAAATCCCTGATTTGAAATCCCTATGTATATCACTGCATTACTTACAATACCCAAGTTATGGAAACAACTAAATGTCCATCAATAGGAGAATGGATAAAGAAGAGGTGGCATATATACACAATGGAGTATTATTCAGTCATAAAAAAATCTTGCCATTTGCAATAACATGGGTGGATCTAGAGGGTATTATGCTCAGTGAAATAAACCAGGCAGAGGAAGACGAATATCATAAGATTTTATTTATTTGTACAATATAAAAACAAAACAAAATGAACAAAATATCAGTAGACTCACAGAAACTGAGAAGTGACTGGTAGTTACATGGGGTGAGAGACAGACAGGTAGTATACATGTAAACAAAAGGAGTGATGATCCAAGGAAGAGCACTAAACATAGATTGAAGAGGAAAGTAACCAATTGAAACAGTGTTGTCATAGGGTGGAAGGATAGTTTTAAATTCTGGCAGCAATATTAATGGAGCTCACTTTCCAGATCTAGAGGCATGGAGATAAATTGACTAAAAAACTATTCTCTTGACCAATAGGAGATCTTACCCTGGTCCAAGGACAGAAAACTATGCTGAATTGAGGTATTTTGGTTTTATTTCCCCACTTTTTTATTTTAATTCATGTTAACCAACAACACATTTTCCAAAATTTTTCTAGAACCTTCCTCCTGTCTACAGAAGATGATTCTTCATGTCAAAGTAGGACAAGAAGGGATTAAATAAGGCTATGCAATAGGGGGAAATAAATTTCACTGAAAGCAAAGGAAAATGACATTTTATAGATGGGTTTTTGTTTTTCTAAAGAAAATTTCTCAGATATCCACATCAAATAATCACAAAAATCTTTAAACCCAAAGCTCTAAATCATGTTACTTACAAGTTATGACAAGTCATGTCAAGATTTGTACTAAGCTACTTCTCAGGACATATTAAGAAACACATAAGCTGTACTTTAATTATATTTTCAAGTTATTTCATATATGAAGATATGAAGAGAAAAAAATACTTTAAAAAGCTATGTGAGAACATAGTTTTTCATTCACATAGAGCATTGTTTAAGGGCCCATTTCTAATGTAAAAACACTTAGCACGAAACAATAAAGAAAATCCATTTAGTCTAGTTCTCTAGGACTAGCCTTAGAGTCTTAGGAGCAGTGATACTGACATTTCTAATTCCCTGCCAGTGGTTCAGTTACATAGAAGAGGGCTTAGAAAACAAGTCAAAAACATTTTTCAGCCTGACTCACAATTTAGTGCAGATCCAGCCTTATATTGTAACACAGTTAAGATAAAGGATGCAATAATGAGAGAGTCACATAAGAAAACACACAGTTAAGATAAAGGATGCAATAATGAGAGAGTCACATAAGAAAACACATCTTCTATGTCCCTATTTCAATAGGAAGTAAGCTATTCCATCGAAGCAAGGGATTCTCAACCAGGAGAACCAGGTTCTGAGCCTAAGTCTGTCACAACTTTTACCAAATAATCTTTAAAAAGCATGGTACTTTATGACCAGGCTGCATGTATCACTGGCTTTACAAGAAAATTTACTTACCACCCCCATATCCAAAGTTTCCAAAAAAGAATTAACAGATTATTTCAAACTTATTTGTTAAATACCATACAGTATTGTATACATTACCTGTATTTTCTTAATCAAATAAATGCAAATAAAACCATCTAATGAACTCAGTAAGATATAATATTTATTAATTTTAAAACATACATACACACAATAAGCCCATTTCCCCTCACTGGGACATATACATAGTTCCTATTAGTATGTGGCTTCATCATTACAAGTTTCCTTGTAAGAGAGATAAAGTAACCTTAAACTGAAAAAAAGTATTGTTTTGGTTCAGCATTTATAGCCCCAATTTGCAAGATCTTTTTCAAGTAGCTCTGCCAATGTTCTAACCAGATATGATTCTCAAGCCTCAACTTGGACTTATGGTAAATAATGTTTACTTCCTTAATTCCAAAATTCGCAAAGTGTCTTAATAGCCAAAAGGCACTAAAAGCAAATACAGAAATGAGAAGGTAGATGATCCTAATTCTTCAGACATTGAAATGATATTTTCACACTGATCTTCAAATAAAAATAACATTGAAATAAGCTGGAGAGCCACTTAGTTTTTAAGTATTACCAGCTTTTCATGCTGTAGTCTGTTGGCAATGATTTTCAAGGTAAAATTGAAATAATAATATTTTAATGTGAAGCCTATTAATGCCTAATTTTGGCACTAATTTTGTTCAGCATGTTAGCCATACAAATCTAGTCAAACACCTGGTCAGAGATTAAAGACAGAGTTTCAAAATCAAGACCAAATTTTAATTTAACCACTTAACAGACTTCTACATTGGAACCCCGTAATTTGCCTTTCCCTGAATGTCCTACTCTTTTGAGGTCCAAGTGTCTAAGGTTAGAATTTCAATATTAATCTCCTCAAAGTAGTAGAGAGAAGTAGTAATTAAATTTTTGATCTAAGTTCTAGTCAATGCATTTTGGAAAAAACAACACACTGTTAACCCGTTAAGGCAAAAACAACAACAACAACAACACACACACGCACAAATTCTGGCCTCCTTAACAACCAATCACTAAAATAAATGCAGCAGAGCATGACTGGAAGCCCAGAAACCAAAAACCCTGGAGCCAAATTCATTTAGCTATCCCACCTAAAAGTTGTGAACCAGTGCATTAGAAAAGATGTGTGGACTGTAAGTAAATGATTTTTTTCTTTTTTTTCTTTTATTCATTTTATTATCATTAATCTACAATTACATGAAGAACATTATGGTTACCAGATTCCCCACTTCACCAAGTCCCCCCCCAAACCCCATTACAGTCACTGTCCATCAGCATAGTAAGATCCTGTAGACTCACTACTTCTCTGTGTTGCACATCCCTCCCTATGCCCCCCTCACATTATACATGCTAATCATAATGCCCCCCTTTCTTTTCCCCTGCCCTTATCCCTCCATTCCTACCCCTCCTGCCCAGTCCCTTTCCCTTTGGTAACCGTTAGTTCATTCTTGGGTTCTGTGATTCTGCTGCTGTTTTGTTTCTTCAATTATTCTCTGTTCTTATATTCCACATATGAGTGAAATCATTTGGTACTTGTCTTTCTCTGCCTGGCTTATTTCACTGAGCATAGTACCCTCTAGCTCCATCCATGTTATTGCAAATGGTAGGATCTGTTTTTTCTTATGGCTGAGTAATATTCCACAGTATATGTACCACATCTTCTTTATCCATTCATCTACTGATGGACATTTAGGTTGCTTCCATTTCTTGGTTATTGTAAATAGTGCTGCGATAAACATAGGGGTGCACCTGTCTTTTTCAAACTGGAGTGCTGCATTCTTAGGGTAAATTCCTAGAAGTGGAATTCCTGGGTCAAATGGTATTTCTATTTTGAGCTTTTTGAGTAACCGCCATACAGCTTTCCAGAATGGATGAACTAATTTGCATTCCCACCAGCAGTGTAGGAGGGTTCCCCTTTCTCTGCAACCTCGCCAACATTTGTTGTTGTTTGTCTTTTGGATGGTGGCCATCCTTACTGGTGTGTGGTGATATCTCACTGTGGTTCTAATTTGCATTTCTCTGATGACAAGCGATGTGGAGCATCTTTTCATGTGTCTGTTGGCCATCTGAATTTCTTTGGAGAACTATCTGTTCAGCACCTCTGCCCATTTTTTAATTGGATTATTTGCTCTTTGTTGACGTGCGTGAGCTCTTTATATATTTTGGATGTCAACCATTTATCGGATCTCACTTATGAATATATTCTCCCATACTGTAGGGTACCTTTTTGTTCTATTGATGGTGTCCTTTGCTGTAGAGAAGCTTTTCAGCTTGATATAGTCCCACTTTTCATTTTTGCTTTTGTTTCCTTGCCTGGGGAGATATGTTCATGAAGAAGTCGCTCATGTTTATGTCCAAGAGATTTTTGCGTATGTTTTTTTCTAAGAGTTTTATGGTTTCATGACTTACATTCAGGTCTTTGATCCATTTCGAATTTACTTTTATGTATGGGGTTAGACAGTGATCCAGTCTCATTCTCTTACATGTAGCTGTCCAGTTTTGCCAGCACCATCTGTTGAAGAGATTGTCATTTCCCCATTGTATGTCCATGGCTCCTTTATCATATATTAATTGACCATAAATATTTGGGTTAATATCTGGGGTCTCTATTCTGTTCCACTAGTCTGTGGCTCTCTTCTTGTGCCAGTACCAAACTGTCTTGATTATTGTGGCTTTGTAGTAGAGCTTGCAGTTGGGGAGCGAGATTCTCCCCAACTTTATTCTTCCTTCTCAGGATTGCTTTGGCTCTTCGGGGTCTTTGGTGTTTCCATATTAGTTTTTGAACAATTTGTTCTACTTCGTTGAAGAATGTTGTTGGTAATTTGATAGGGATTTTGTCAAGTCTGTATATTGCTTTGGGCAGGATGGCCATTTTGACAATATTAATTCTTCCTAGCCAAGAGCACAGGATGAGTTTCCATTTTTTAGTGTCCTCTTTAATTTATCTTAAGAGTGTCTTATAGTTTTCAGGGTATAGGTCTTTCACTTCCTTGCTAAGGTTTATTCCTAAGTATTTTATTCTTTTTGATGCAATTGTGAATGGAATTGTTTTCCTGATTTCTCTTTCTATTAGTTCATTGTTAGTGTATAGGAAAGCCACAGATTTCTGTGTGTTAATTTTGTATCCTGCAACTTTGCTGTATTCCGATATCAGTTCTAGTAGTTTTGGAGTGGAGTCTTTAGGGTTTGTTATGTACAATATCATGTCATCTGCAAAGACTGACAGTTTGACTTCTTCTTTACCAATCTGGATTCCTTGTATTTCTTTGTTTTGTCTAAGTGGCATGGCTAGGACCTCCAGTACTATGTTGAATAACAGTGGGGAGAGTGGGCATCCCTGTCTTGTTCCCGATCTCAGAGGAAAGGCTTTCAGCTTTTCACTGTTCAGTATGATATTGGCTGTGGGTTTATCATATATGGCCTTTATTATGTTGAGGTACCAGCCCTCTATACTCATTTTGTTGAGAATTTTTATCATGAAGAATGTTGAATTTTGTCAAATGCTTTTTCAGCATCTATGGAGACGATCATGTGGTTTTTGTCCTTCTTTTTATTGATGTGGTGGATGCTGTTGATGGATTTTCGAATGTTGTACCATCCTCGCATCCCTGGGATGAATCCCACTTGGTCATGGTTTATGATCCTTTTGACGTATTTTTGAATTCGGTTTGCTAATATTTTGTTGTGTATTTTTGCATCTACGTTCATCAGTGATATTGGTCTGTAATTTTCCTTTTTGGTGGAGTCTTTGCCTGCTTTTGGTATTAGGGTGATGTTGGCTTCATAGAATGAGTTTGGGAGTATTCCCTCCTTTTCTATTTTTTGGAAATCTTTAAGGAGAATGGGTATTATGTCTTCTCTGTATGTCTGATAAAATTCTGAGGTAAATCCATCTGGCCCGGGGGTTTGTTCTTGGGTAGTTTTTTGATTACCGCTTCAATTTCTTTGCTGGTAATTGGTTTGTTTAGATTTTGTGTTTCTTCCTTGGTCAGTCTTGGAAGGTTGTATTTTTCTAGGAAGTTGTCCATTTCTTCTAGGTTTTCCAGCTTCTTAGCATATAGGTTTTCATAGTAGTCTCTAATAATTCTTTGTATTTCTGTGGGGACTGTCGTGATGTTTCCTTTCTCACTTCTGAATCTGTTGATGTGTATTGATTCTCTTTTTCTCTTAATAAGTCTGGATAGAGGCTTATCTATTTTGTTTATTTTCTCAAAGAACCAACTCTTGGTTTCATTGATTTTTTCTATTGATTTATTCTTCTCAATTTTATTTATTTCTTCTCTGATCTTTATTATGTCCCTCCTTCTGCTGACTTTAGGCCTCATTTGTTCTTCTTTTTCCAGTTTTGATAATTGTGATGTTAGACTATTCATTTGGGTTTGTTCTTCCTTCTTTAAATATTGCTATATTAGGCGAATTGCTATATACTTTCCTGTTAAGACTGCTTTCGCTGCGTCCCACAGAAGTTGGGGCTTTGTGTTGTTGTTGTCATTTATTTCCATGTATTGCTGGATCTCCATTTTAATTTGGTCATTGATCCATTGACTATTTAGGAGCGTGTTGTTAAGCCTCCATGTGTTTGCAAGCCTTTTTGCTTTCTTTGTACAATTTATTTCTAGTTTTATACCTTTGTGGTCTGAAAAGTTGGTTGGTAGAATTTCAATCTTTTTGAATTTACTGAGGCTCTCTTTGTGGCCAAGTATGTGGTCTATTCTGGAGAATGTTCCATGTGCACTTGAGAAGAATGTGTATCCTGTTGTTTTTGGATGTAGAGTTCTATAGATGTCTTTTAAGTCCATCTGTTCTATTGTGTTGTTCAGTGCCTCTGTGTCCTTAGTTATTTTTTTTCTGGTGGATCTGTCCTTTGGTGTGAATGGTGTGTTGAAGTCTCCTAAAATGAATGCATTGCATTCTATTTCCTCCTTTAGTTCTGTTAGTATTTGTTTCACATATGCTAGTGCTTCTGTGTTGGGTGCATATATATTTATGAAGATTATATCCTCTTGTTGGACTGAGCCCTTCACCAATATGTAATGTCCTTCTTTATCTCTTGTTACTTCTTTGTTTTGAAGTATATTTTGTCTCATACTAGTACTGTAACACCTGTTTTTTTCTCCCTATTGTTTGTGTGAAATATCTTTTTCCATCCCTTGACTTTTAGTTTGTGCATGTCTTTGGGTTTAAGGTGAGTCTCTTGTAAGCAGCATATAGATGGGTCTTGTTTTTTTATCCATTCTGTGACTCTATGTCTTCTGATTGGTGCATTCAGTCCATTTACATTTATGATGATTATTGATAGGTATGTACTTACTGCCATTTCAGGGTTTAGATTCGTGGTTACCCAAGGTTCCAGGTTACTTTCTTTAGTATATGAGTCTAACTTAACTCACTTAGTAAATGCTGTTAAAAACACAATCTAAAGGTTCTTTTCTGTTTCTCCTCCTTTTTCTTCCTCCTTTATTCTTTATATATTAGGCATCAAATTCTGTACTTTTTTTCTATCCCTTGATTGACTTTGAGGATAGTTAATTTAATTTTGCATTTGCTTCATAATTAGCTGTTCTACTTTCTTTACTGTGGTTTTATTACCTCTGGTGACAGCTATTCAACCTTAGGAACACTTCCATCTATAGCAGTCCTTCCTAAATAGACTGTAGAGATGGTTTGTGGGAGGTAAATTCTCTCAGCTTTTGCTTGTCTGGAAATTGTTTAATCCCTCCTTCAAATTTAAATGATAATCTTGCTGGATAAAGTAATCTTGTTTCCAGGCCCTTCTGCTTCATGGCATTAAATGCATCATGCCACTCCCTTCTGGCCTGTAAGGTTTCTTCTGAGAGTCTGATGTTAGCCTGACAGGCTTTCCTTTGTATATGATCTTAATTCTGTCTCTGGCTGCTTTTAGTCTGTCCCATTTTATTTACTTGATCTTTCCCATTTTAATTACTATGTATCTTGGTGTTGTCTTCCTTGGGTCCCTTGTGTTGGGAGATCTGTGGATCTCCATGGCCTGAGAGACTATATTCTTCCCTAGATTGGGGAAGTTTTCAGCAGCTACCTCCTCAAAGACACTTTCTATCCCTTTCTCTCTTCTTCTTCTGGTATCCCTGTAATGCAAACATTGTTCTGCTTGGATTGGTCACACAGTTCTCTCAGTATTCTTTCATTCTTAGAGATCCTTTTTTCTCTGTGTGCCTCAGCTTCTTTGTATTCCTCTTCTCTAGTTTCTATTTCATTTATTGTCTCCTCCACCGTATCCAACCTGCTTTTGATACCCTCCATCGTGCTCTTCAATGATTGGATCTCTGACCTGAATTCATTCCTGAGTTCTTGGATGTCTTTCTGTACCTCCATTAGAATGTTGATGATTTTTATTCTGAACTCCCTTTCAGGAAGAGTCACGAGGTCCATATCATTTAAATCTTTCTCGGGAGTTGTATTAATAATTTTACTCTGGACAAGGTTCCTTTGGCATTTCATGTTTGTATATGGTGCCCTCTAGTGTCCAGAAGCTCTATTCGTGAGCTGCTCAGCCCCTGAAGCAATGTCGGGGGTCGCAGGGGAGCTGTACTGGTGCCTGGGGGAGGAAAGAGCTGTTCCCCGCCTCCCGGCTGCTGTTCCTGTCTCCAGTGCCTGAGCCAGTGGGCCGAGCACACAGGTATAAGTTTTTGTCCCAGAGCACCTGGATATGGATCCCTGCTTTCCATAAGTGACCAGAATCCCAGTCTCCCCAGGAACTCTGTCTGTATTAACTTTCCAACCCAGTAGTCATGCGAGTCTCATGAAAGCACCATGAAATGTAGGTTAATGCTCCCAGTGCAGATCTCTGGAGCTAGGTATTCAGCAGTCCCAAGCCTTCCACTCCCTCCCTGCTCCGTTTCTCTTCCTCTCGTCGGTGATCTGGGGAGGGGGAAGGGCTCAGGTCCCGTGGAGCCACAGCTCTGGTACGTTACCCCGTTCGGTGAGGTCTCCCCTTTTCTCCAGTTGTGTGCAGTCTGACGCCGTCCTCTTACCTGTTGCTCTCTCAGGATTAGTTGCACCAACTCTATTTTCTAATTGTATCCAGTTTTAGGAGGAAGCCTCTGTCTCTCCTTTCACATCACCATCTTTAATCTGATATCTAAGTAAATGATTTTGCACCCTGATGAAAGCTTTTGGGAAGGGCCAAGAGTCTGAAAAAACATCAGCAGTATCTCTGGGTTCTAATATCACCTTCAAACTATCAGTGGCCAGAAGTGAAGTCCATAACAGTGTATATTCCTTCCCCAAAGCCTCTTCCACTGAGGAGTTCCACAGCAACTGTCCCATCAAAGAGTAACTAGTTCTAATCATTTGGCAACCCTGCTTCCCATCTCCTACATATACCTCTTTTTTCAATAAGTGCAGTACTCAACTCCAGGTATACTTACAAAATTGTCCTTGCCCACTCTTATTACAATCACATTCCTGCACAGAAGAACATTAGCACCAGAATTTTACAATACAGAGGATATGCAATGCCAGAGTCATACTGCATCATTAGAAATAAAAGGGTGTTTGCAAATTTTGCATTAGTGTGGTTCTTAGAAGATCAGCAGAGAGGCCAGACTTCCATACCAGACTGAATAAACATCAATATATAATGACAGAAACCAAAGATACACTCTCTCCATAGAAAGCAGTTACATAGATCTTTAAAACCTAGAAACAAGAAAAAAATTATTATTCTTATAGCTGAATAATACTCCATTGTGTATATGTACCACATCTTCTTTATCCATTCATCTACTGATGGACACTTAGGTTGTTTCCATTTCTTGGCTATTGTAAATAGTGCTTCAATAAACATAGGGGTGCATATGTCTTTTTGAAACTGGGATCCTGCATTCTTAGGGTAAATTCCTAGGAGTGGAATTCCTGGGGCAAATGTATTTCTATTTTTAGTTTTTTGAGGAACCTCCATACTGCTTTCCATAATGGTTGAACTAGTTTACATTCCCACCAGCAGTATAGATGTGGAGGGTTCCCCTTCACATCCTCGCCAGCATGTGTTGTTTCTAGTCTTTTCTATGTTTGCCATCCTAACTGGTGTGAGGTGGTATCTCATTGTGGTTTTAATTTGCATATCCCTGATAATTAGCAATGTGGAGCATCTTTTCATGGCCATCTGGATTTCTTCTTTGAAGAAGTGTCTGTTCATATCCTCCGCCCATTTTTTAATAGGGTTATTTGCTTTTTTGGTGTTGAAGTATGTGAGTTCTTTATATATTTTGGATGTTAACCCCTTGTTGGATATGTCATTCACAAATATACTCTTCCATACTGTAGGATTGCTTTTTATTCTACTCATGGTGTCTTTTGCTGTACAGAAGCTTTTTAGTGTGATGTAGTCCCATTAGTTCATTATTAATTTTGTTTCTCTTGCCCAAGGAGATGTATTCAGGAAGAAGTTGCTCATGTTTATATTTAAGAGATTTTTGCCTATGTTTTCTTCTAAGAGTTTTATGGTTGCAGGACTTACATTCAGGTCTTTGATCAATTTCAAGTTTACTTTTGTTTATGGGTTAGACAATCCAGTTTCATTCTCTTGCATGTAGCTGTCCAGTTTTGCCCACACCAGCTGTTGAAGAGGCTGTCATTTCCCGTTTGCATATCCATGGCTCCTTTATCATATATTAATTGACCATATATGCTTGGGTTTATATCTGGGCTCTCTAGTCTGTTCCATTTGTCTAAGGGTCTGTTCTTGTGCCAGTACCAAATTGTCTTGATTACTGTGACTTTGTAGTAGAGCTTGAAGTCAGGGAGCATAATTCCCCCTGCTTTCTTCCTCCTTCTCAGGATTGCTTTGGCTATTCGGGGTCTTTTGTGGTTCCATATGAATTTTAGAATTATTTTCTCTAGTTCATTGAAGAATGTTGTAGGTATTTTGATAGGCATTGCATTGAATCTGTAGACTGCTTTAGACAGGAAGGCTATTTTGATGATATAAATTCTTCCTATCCATGAGCATGGGATATGTTTCCATTTATTGGTATCTTCTTTAATTTCTCTCATGAGTGTCTAGTAGTTTTTAGAGTGTAGGTCTTTCCCTTCCTTGGTTAGGTTTATTCCTAGGTATTTTATTCTTTTTGATGCAATTGTGAATGGAATTGTTTTCCTGATTTCTCTTTCTGCTAGTTCATCATTAGTGTATAGGAATGCAACAGATTTCTGTATATTAATTTTGTATCCTGCAACTTTGCTGAATTCAGATATTAGTTCTAGTAGTTTGGAAGTGAATTATTTAGGGTTTGTTATGTACAATATTATGTCATCTGCAAACAGTGACATTTTAACTTCTTCCTTGCCAATCTGGATGCCTTTTATTTCTTTGTGTTGTCTGATTGCTGTGGCTAGGACCTCCAGTACTATGTTGAATAAAAGTGGGGTGAGTGGGCATCCTTGTCTTCTTCCCAATCTTAAAGGAAAGGCTTTCAGCTTCTCGCTGTTAAGTATGATGTTGGCTTTGGTTTTGTCGTAAGTGGACGTTATTATGTTGAGGTACTTGCCCTCTATAGCCATTTTGTTGAGAGTTTTTGTCATGAATGGATGTTGAATTTTGTTGAACACTTTTTCAGCATCTATGGAGATGATCATGTGGTTTTTGTCCTTCTTTTTATTGATGTGGTGGATGATGTTGATGGATTTTTGAATTTTGTACCATCCTGAAATAAATCCTACTTGATCATGATAGCTCTGTGTTCTTTTTAATAATGTCTTTTTCATTTTGAAATAATTTCAAACTGCAGTAGAATTGTAAGAATAGTAGAAAGAACTCCCATATCCACATCACCCAAATATATCACTTGTAAAATTGATTTTGCCACTATTGCTTTATTACTCACTCTTCTTCCCTCCTTCCATTTATTGCTCTCTCACAGATGTGCACTTTATTTTTAATATGGTATCATTATATTCAATATTATGCTCAGATTTCAAATGAGCAGTGTTGTGGTTACTACATTCCCCCTATTATCAAGTCCCCACCACATACCCCATTACAGTCACTGTCCATTAGCATAGTAAGCTTCTCTGTGCTATACTTTCTTACTTGTGGCCCCCCCCATTTTATGTGTGCGAATCATAATGCCCCTCTTAAGCCTCCCTTATCACCCCTCCTGCCCAGTCCCTTTCCCTTTGGTAACTGTTAGTTCATTCTTGGGTTCTGTGAGTTTGCTGTTGTTTTGTTCCTTCAGTTTTTTCTTTGTTCTTATACTCCACAGATGAGTGACATCATTTGGTACTTGTCTTTCTGCGCCTGGCTTATCTCACTGAGCATAATACCCTCTAGCTCCATCCATGTTGTTGCCAATGGTAGGATTTGTTTTCTTCTTATGGCTGAGTAATATTCCATTGTGTATATGTACCACATCTTCTTTATACATTCATCTACTGATGGACACTTAGGTTGCTTCCATATCTTGGCTATTGTAAACAGTGCTGCAATAAACATAGGGGTGCACATGTCTTTTTGAAACTGGGATCCTGCATTCTTAGGGTAAATTCCTAGGAGTGGAATTCTTGGGTCAAATGGTATTTCTATTTTTAGTTTTTTGAGTAACGTCCTTACTGCTTTCCACAATGGTTGAGCTAATTTACATTCCCACCAGCCGTGTAGGAGGTTCTCTTTTCTCCACATCCTCAACAGCATTTGTTGTTGTTTGTCTTTTGGATGGTGGCCATCCTAACTGGTGTGAGGTGATATCTCATTGTGGTTTTAATTTGCATTTCTCTGATGATGAGTGAGCACACGCTTTTTTTTACCCCTGAACAATTTGAGGTTTAGTTACAGAAATTACACTCCTTTATTCTCAAATACTTTGGATTTTTATGTAAGGATGTCCTCTTACATAATTATCAAAGTCATATTAACACTGTTATAAGACTAAATATTTAAGTCGTGGTCCACATTAAAAATTTGCCTAGTGTCTGAATAATATCCTTTATGGCAGTCTCTCTCTCTCCTTCAACCTCTGAGATCCCATTTTCATTCAGTTGTCATGTCTTGTTAATCTCCTTTAAGGTTTGTCTACCATGACATCTATGTTTTTTTCAAAGATGGTAAGGCAGTTGTAGTGTATATGTGCCTCACTTTGGGTTTTTCTGATGATTAAATTCAGGTTTTTAGCATAACTAGGACTTCAGATTTGCATAGGCTATTTCTGCCACAAAGCAAAGAAGCATTTAAGAGTCATCACACCATTCCAACAGACTGCCATTGCTTCAGAAGAAGCTAATCCTTCCCATGTGCCAGGAGGAAAATATTTGGTAAAGGGTTTCACTTTGTTGTATTAATGACTGAAAAGTATCCCCTGAGTCAATAAACCTGCTATTTTAAACTGTTTTATAAACTGTATTTTCAAAGAAAAATTTGTTAACACAAAAGATGCCCTTTTTTTTTAAAGTCACGGAGGCATATGCTTTTCATTGCAGGTATGGGCTGCTCCTCATATAGGCAGCTCTATGCATGTTCAAGGGTAAGGAAAGATGCAGTTTTATGTAGTTCATTTTGAAGAAGGCCCTCACTATGAAGCCCTACAGGCATCCCCTGTTTTCTGTAATAGATACAGTAACTAATATATTAGAGCTATTAGTCCATCTTTAGTTTGTCTTAGTATGGATAAAATGAAGGTTCCTGTGGCCAGAATTCTCACCTGTCCCTGCTTGGCTAGCTCACTACACATGTGGCAATACATTGTTAGGGACTCTATATAAATAGGCCCACCCAGTGCTCTGGGCGACGCAGTAGCATGACTGCAATGCTGCAGGAGAGCAGAGCAGAGGCTGGAGTGGTGGCAGCGCTGAGAACAGAGGCCCAGAGGACAGCTGTGCAGGCAGAGAAGCCCAGAGGCAGAGACTGGCTTACTGCATGCAGACTTGCTCTCAGTGAATGGGATTTTAGTGATTGACCTGCCACTTTGGAAATAAAGTTGGGTATAACCCTTTGTGGATAAAATGAGAGTTCCTGTGGCCAGGATTCTCACCTGGTGGTTGACTAGCTCACTGCATACCTGTGGGCTATACATATATTGTTGACTCTATAAAAAGAGCTCCGCCCAGTGCTCTGGGCACGACACAGTGGCAGAGCTGCAAGGCTGCAGGAGAGCAGAGGCTGCAGGGCTGCAAGACTGAAGAGCAGAGGCTGGAGTGGGGGCAGCACTGAGGACAGAGGCCTAGAGGACGCCTGTGTGTGACAACTGTGCAGAGAGGCCCAGAGGACAGCTGTGCGGGATGGCTGTGCGGACAGAGGAGCCCAGAGGATGGCTGTGAGGACAGAGGGGCCCAGATGCAGAGACTGGCTTGCTGCATGCAGACTCGCTCTGAGTGAATGGGATTTTAGTGACTGACCTGCCACCTGAAAATAAAGTTGGGTATAACCCTTTCACCCCAAGAACATTTTGCTGTCATTTTCTTTGGTCACACTGAATCCATAGTGAACTTGCCCAGGGCTGAAACCAATTGGCATGACAGTTGGCAACAGTCGGCAGCGTTCATTGGTGATCAAGGAAAAAGAAGAGGCTGCCCTCATGGAAGGAGTTGTTTCAGCAGGCTGTGCCTATGGATGGGGAGACATTCGAGTGTCCCCCTGTGGACATCTGGTACTGTGAAGGGGTGGAGGACTGGGGTCCACCCCAACAGAAAGAAAATTTGTTCCTGACTGAAATGGCATCACTACAAAGTGCTGTGGAAATGGTAAAGGATGTAGTGGCAGCCTGAGAGGAAGCAGAATGAGGAGCAGTGGGCTGAGAAGAAGCAGCCTGAGAGCGCAGGCTGCCAGGTGCTGTGGGGCAGGTGAAGGATGTAGTGGAGCTGTCAGCCCCAGAAATGGAGGAGCAGAGGTTTGATGAACAGATGGGGGTGGAGGCCCTGCCAGTGCCGTAGGCATCAGCCCCTCCTCACTTGAGACCCTAACTGGCTGAAAGCTGGTGGAAAGCCAACAGGACTCAGCAGCCACGGGTTCTTTCAGGAGAGGTGCAGCCCCCTCCTCAGGTTGTGGAGCACTCAATGCTTTGCTTCTGCCCTCAGGCTTAAGCACAAAAGTAGATGTCGTCTGCTTCTTCAAAGAAGGATTTAAAGGGCCCTATGAAGTTCACGAGGACCCAGGTGTAGTTGGTTTGAAAAGGCAGGAGCAGACAGAAAGATATTGGACGTCTGGAGCTATGGCAATTGAGACCTGAGCAACGGTTCCAGCCGCTGAGGATAAAGCAGAAGGCAGAGATAAAGCAACAAGACTTGCCTGTGTTTCTGCAAGACTTTCTGCTGGAGAGGCTGGAGAAGGTGGGTATTGTAAGGCCCCCCCCATGGTCCTTTTGGTTAACTCATTTGAGTAGAACTGGTTTGAATACAGCCAGGATGACCACTTGGTGGCAATGGATCTCTTCAGGCTTGAAGGTTATTATAATTTTTGTTATTTGTATGTTGTAGATTATGGAATTTAGTTACAGTGTTCCAGCTACCTTGCACAGGGACCATTGCAGAGGACTGAGGGCACATAGATTGAGAGGCGAGAAACCTGGAAGGGTGGAGTGTGGATAAAATGAAGGTTCCTGTGGCCAGGATTCTCACCTGGCCCTGGTCAGCTAGCTCACTACACACGTGTGGGCAATATATTGTTATTAACTCTATATATAGAGCCCTGCACAGTGCTCTGGGTGACAGGGTGGCATGGCTGTGCAGGCAGAGAGGCCTAGAGGCAGAGACTGGCTTGCTGCATGTAGACTCTCTGAGTGAATGGGATTCTAGTGGCTGACCTACCACCGTGGAAATAAAGTTGGGCATAATCCTTTCACCCCAAGAACGTTCTACTGTCATTTCTTTGGTCACACTGAATCCATAGTGAACTTGCTGGGGGCTGAAACTCATTGACAAGACACTTAGTTTTCCTGAAGTTTATATATCACCCAGCAAGGCCTTCAGGGACTAACTTTCAGGCAGGTAAGTTTTGGATGGCAAAAGTTCTAATGTTCAGGGAGAGAAAGCCAAGTCAAAGCTAGGTTGGCTTTGGGCAGTCAGAGACCCTGGGTATGCATTGAGTAGTGAGCAGTGACATGCTGTGGTAAAGGAGAGCACCTGGGAAAGGAGGAGACATTCAAATATAAAACCTCACCTGTCTTTAAGTTTGCCCAAGGTTGACCCTTCTCCTGTTATGCCCCACTAGATAAAAAAAAAGCAAAAGAGAGCAAGTTGGTACAAAATACAGAATTTCCTAATGAAGATTCCAATACAGTTTAATGTAAGCCTCCATGTTTTTGTGGGATTTTTCATTTTCCTTGTGCAATTTATTTCTAGTTTCATACCTTAGTGGTCAGAGAAGCTGGTTGGTACAATTTCAATCTTTTTGATGTACTGAGGTTCTTTTTGTGGCCTAGTATATGATCTATTCTTGAAAATGTTCCATGTGCACTTGAGAAGAATGTGTATCCTGCTATTTTTGGGTGGAGAGTTCTGTAGATGTCTGTTACATCCACCTGTTCGAATGTGTTGTTCAATGTCTCTGTCTCCTTACTTATTTTCTCTAGCGTTGATCTGTCCTTCAGAGTGAGTGGAGTGTTGAAGTCTCTGAGAATGAATGCATTGCATTCTATTTCCCCCTTTTTTTCCTTTGTATCATTAATCTACAATTACATGAGGAACATTATGTTTACTAGAATCATACCACCATCAAGACCCCCCACATGCCCCATTACAGTGACTGTCCATCACTGCAGTAAGATGCTGTAGAATCACTACTTGTCTTCTCTGTGTTGTACAGTCCTCCCCATTCCCCCTCTACATTATGTCTGCTAATAGTAATGCCCCTTTCTTTCCCCTTATCCCTCTCTTCCTACCCAACCTCCCAAGTCCCTTTCCCTTTGGTAACTGTTAGTCCATTCTTGGGTTCTGTGAGTCTGCTGCTGTTTTGTTCATTCAGTTTTTCTTTGTTCTTATAATCCACAGATGAGTGAAAACATTTGGTACTTGTCTTTCTCCACATGGCTTATTTCACTGACCATAATACCCTCTAGCTCCATCCATGTTGTTGCAAATGGTAGGATTTGTTTTCTTCTTATGGCTGAATAATATTCCATTGTGTATATGTACCACATCTTTTTTATCCATTCATCTACTGATGGACATTTAGGTTGCTTCCATTTCTTGGCTATTGTAAATAGTGCTGTGATAAACATAGGGGTGCATCTGTCTTTTACAAACTGGGCTGCTGCATTCTTAGGGTAAATTCCTAAAAGTGGAATTTCTGGGTCAAATGGTATTTCTATTTTAAGCATTTTGAGGAACCTCCATACTGGTTTCCACAATGGTTGAACTAATTTACATTCCCACCAGCAGTGTAGGAGGGTTCCCCTTTCTCCACAACCTCGCCAACATTTGTTGTTGTTTGTCTTTTGGATGGTAGCAATCGTTACTGGTGTGAGGTAATATCTCATTGTGGTTTTAATTTGCATTTCTCTGATGATTAGCGATGTGGAGCATCTTTTCATGTGTCTGTTGGTCATCTGAATTTCTTCTTTAGAGAACTGTCTATTCAGCTCCTCTGCCAAATTTTTAATTGGATTATTTGCTTTTTGTTTGTTGCTCTTTATATATTTTGGATGTCAACCCTTTATTGGATCTGTCATTTATGAATATATTCTCCCATACTGTAGGATACCTTTTTGTTCTATTGATGGTGTCCTTTGCTGTAGAGAATCTTTTCAGCTTGATATAGTCCCACTTGTTCATTTTTCCTTTTGTTTCCCTTGCCCAGGGAGATATGTTCATGAAGAAGTCACTCATGTTTCTGTCCATGAGATTTTTGCATATGTTTTTTTCTAAGAGTTTTATGGTTTTATGACTTACATTCAGGTGTTTAATCCATTTCGAATTTAGTTTTGTGTATGGGGTTAGACAGTGATCCAGTTTCATTCTCTTACATGTGGCTGTCCAGTTTTGCCAGCACCATCTGTTGAAGAGACTGTCATTTCCCCATTGTATGTGCATGGCTCCTTTATCATATATTAATTGACCATAAATATTTGGGTTAATATCTGGGGTCTCTATTCTGTTCCACTAGTCTGTGGCTCTCTTCTTGTGCCAGTACCAAACTGTCTTGATTATTGTGGCTTTGTAGTAGAGCTCGAAGTTGGGGAGCGAGATCCCCCCCACTTTATTCTTCCTTCTCAGGATTGCTTTGGCTATTCGGGGTCTTTGGTGGTTCCATATGAGTTTTTGAACTATTTGTTCCAGTTCATTGAAGAATGCTGTTGGTAATTTGATAAGGATTGAATTGACTCTCTATATTGTGTTGGGCAGGATGGCCATTTTGACAATATTAATTCTTCCTAGCCAGGAGCATGGGATGAGTTTCCATTTGTTAGTCACCTCTTTAATTTCTCTTAAGAGTGTCTTATAGTTTTCAGGGTATAGGTCTTTCACTTCCTTGGTTATGTTTATTCCTAGGTATTTTATTCTTTTTGATGCAATTGTGAATGGAATTGTTTTCCTGATTTCTCTTTCTATTAATTCATTGTTAGTGTATAGAAAAGCCACAGATTTCTGTGCATTAATTTTGTATCCTGCAATTTGATGAATTCCGATATTAGTTCTAGTAGTTTTGGAGTGGAGTCTTTAGGGTTTGTTATGTACAATATCATGTCATCTGCAAATAGTGACAGTTTAACTTCTTCTTTACCAATCTGGATTCCTTGTATTTCTTTGTTTTGTCTAAGTGGCATGGCTAGGACCTTCAGTACTATGTTGAATAACAGTGGGGAGAGTGGGCATCCCTGTCTTGTTCCCGATCTCAGAGGAAAAGCTTTCAGCTTCTCACCGTTCAGTATGATGTTGACTGTGGGTTTATCATATATGGCCTTTATTCTGTTGAGGTACTTGTACTCTATACCCATTTTGTTGAGAGTTTTTATCATGAATGGATGTTGAATTTTGTCGAGTGCTTTTTCAGCATCTATGGAGATGATCATGTGGTTTTTGTCTTTTTGTTGATGTGGTGGATGATGTTGATGGATTTTCGAATGTTGTACCATCCTTGCGTCCCTGGAATGAATCCCACTTGGTCATGGTGTATGATCCTTTTGATGTTTTTTTTGAATTTCGATTTGCTAATATTTTGTTGAGTATTTTTGCATCTACGTTCGTCAGGGATATTGGTCTGTAATTTTCTTTTTTGTTGGAGTCTTTGCCTGCTTTTGGTACTAGGGTAATGTTGGCATCATAGAATGAGTTTGGAGTAATCCCTTCTCTTCTATTTTATGGAAAACTTTAAGGAGAATGGGTATTATGTGTTCTCTGTATGTCTGATAAAATTCTGAGTTAAATCCATCTGGCCCAACAGTTTTGTTCCTGAATACTATTTTGATTACCACTTCCATTTCTTTGCTGGTAATTGATTTGTTTAGATTTTGTGTTTCTTCCTTGGTCAGTCTTAGAAGGTTGTATTTTTTCTAAGAAGTTGTCCATTTCTTCTAGGTTTTCCAGTTTGTTAGCATATAGGTTTTCATAGTATTCTCTAATAATTCTTTTTATTTCTATGGGGTCCGCCTTTTGATTGGTGCATTCAGTTCATTTACATTTAGGGTGATTTTTCCTTTCTCATTTCTGATTCTGTTGATGTGAGTTGATTCTCTTTTCTCTTAATAAGTCTGGCTAGAGGCTTATCTATTTTGTTTATTTTCTCAAAGAACCAGCTCTTGGATCCATTGATTTTTTCTGTTGTTTTATTCTTCTCAATTTTATTTATTTCATCTCTGATCTTTATTATATCCCTCCTTCTGCTGTCCTTAGGGCTCATTTGTTCTTCTTTTTCCAATTTTCATAATTGTGACTTTAGACTATTCATTTGGGATTATTCTTCCATCTTTAAATATGCCTGGATTGCTATATACTTTCCTCTTAAGACTGCTTTCCCCACATCCCACAGTAGTTGGGGCTTTGCGTTGTTGTCATTTGTTTCCATATATTGCTGGATCTCCATTTTAATTTGGTCGTTGATCCATTGATTATTTAGGAGCATGTTGTTAAGCCTCCATGTGTTTGTGAGCCTTTTTGTTTTCTTTGTATAATTTATTTCTAGTTTTATACCTTTGTGGTCTGAAAAGTTGGTTGGTAGGATTTCAAACTTTTTGAGTTTACTGAGGCTCTTTTTGTGGCCTAGTATGTGGTCTATTCTGGAGAATGTTCCATGTGCACTTGAGAAGAATGTGTATCCTGTTGCTTTTGGATGTAGAGGTCTATAGATGTCTGTTAGGTCCATCTGTGCTAGTGTGTTGTTCAGAGCCTCTGTGTCCTTACTTATTTTCTGTCTGGTGGATCTGTCCTTTGGAGTGAGTGGTGTGTTGTAGTCTTCCACAATGAATGCATTGCATTCTATTTCCTCCTTTAATTCTGTTAACATTCGTTTCACATATGTTGGTGCTCCTGTGTTGGGTACATATATATTTATGATGGTTATATCCTCTTGTTGGACTGAGCCCTTTTTCATTATGTAATGTCCTTCTTTATCTCTTTTTACTTTCTTTGTTTTGAAGTCTATTTTGTCTGATACTAGTATTGCAACACCTGCTTTTTTCTCTCTGTTGTTTGCATGAAATATCTTTTTCCATCCTTTGACTTTTAAGCTGTGCATGTCTTTGGGTTTGAGAGGTGAGTCTCTTGTAAGCAGCATATAAATGGGTCTTGCTTTTTTATCCATTCTGTTACTCTGTGTCTTTTGATTGGTGCATTCAATCCATTTACATTTAGGGTGATTATTGAAAGATATGTATTTATTGCCATTGCAGGCTTTAAATTAGTAGTTACCAAAGGTTCAAGGTTAGCTTCTTTACTATCTTACTGTCTAACTTAACTCGCTTTATTGAGCTATTATAAACACTGTCTGATAATTCTTTTTTCTCTCCCTTATTATTCCTCCTCCTCCATTCTTCACATGTTGGGTGCTTTGTTCTTTGCTCTTTGTAGGAGTGCTCCCATCTAGAGCAGTCCCTCTAAAATACCCTGTAGACGTGGTTTGTGGGAGGCAAATTCCCTCAACTTTTGCTTGTCTGGGAATTGTTTAATCCCTCCTTCATATTTAAATGATAATCGTGCTGTATATAGTATCCTTGGTTCAAGGCCCTTCTGTTTCATTGCATTAAATATATCATGCCATTCTCTTATGGCCTGTAGGATTTCTTTTGAGAAGTCTGATGATAGCCTGATGGGTTTTCCTTTGTAGATGACCTTTTCTCTCTCTCTGGCTCCCTTTAATACTCTGTCCTTGTCCTTGATCTTTGCCATTTTAATTATTATGTGTCTTGGTGTTGTCCTCTTTGGGACCCTTCTGTTGGGAGTTTTGTGTGCTTCTGTGGTCTGAGCAACTATTTCCTCCCCCAGTTTGGGGAAGTTTTCAGCAATTATTTCTTCAAATACACTTTCTATCCCTTTTTCTCTCTTCTTCTTCTTCTTCTTCTTGTGCCCCTATAATGTGGATATTGTTCCTTTTGGATTGGTCACACAGGTCTGTTAATATTGTTTCATTTCTGGAGATCCTTTTATCTCTCTCTGCATCAGCTTCTATGCATTCCTGTTCTCTGGTTTCTATTCCATTTATGGCCTCTTGCATCCCATCTGTTCTGCTTTTAAGTCCTTCCAGAGATTGTTTTATTTCTGTAGTCTCCCACTGTACTTGCTCCTTTAGCTCTTGCATATTTCTCTGCAGATCAATCAGCATGTTTATGATTTTTATTTTGAATTCTTTTTCACGGAGACTGGTTAGGTCTATCTCTGCAGGTCCTCTCTCTGGGGTTGTCTGGACTATTTTGGACTGGACTAAATTATTCTACCTTTTCATGGTGATAGTAGTGACTGTAGGCAGGTAGCAGGTATGTCAGTTGGGAGAAGAAAGTCCTTTCCTGCTTGCTCGATGCCTTGCCCTTATGTTCAAATGTGTTGTTCAGTGCCTCCGTCTCCTTACTTATTTTCTGTCTGGTTGATCTGTCCTTTGGAGTGAGTGGTGTGTTGAAGTCTCATAGAATGAATTCATTGCATTATATTTCCTCCTTTAATTGTGTTAGTATTTGTTTCACATATGTAGGTGATCCTGTATTGGGTGCATATATATCTATAATGGTTGTAGCCTCTTGTTGGACTGACCCCTTTATTATTATGTAATGTCCTTCTTTGTCTCTTCTTGACTTTCTTTGTTTTAAAGTCTATTTTGTCTGAGGAAAGTACTGAAACTCCTGCTTTTTTCTCCCTATTAGTTCCATATAATATGTTTTCAATCCCTTCACTTTTTGTCTGTGTATGTCTTTGGGTTTGAAGTGAGTCTCTTGTAGGCAGCATATAGTTGGATCTTGTTTTTTTATCCATTCAGTGACTCTGTGTCTTTTGATTGGTGCTTTCAGTCCATGTACATTTAGGGTGATTATCGATAGGTATGTACTTATTGCCATTGCAGGCTTTAGATTTGTGGTTACCAAAGGTTCAAGGTTAACTTCATTACTATCTAATAGTCTAACTTAACTCACTTAGTTTGCTATTACAAACACAATCTAAAGGTTCTTTATTTTCCCCTTCTTTTCTTCCTCCTCCATTCTTTATATATTAGGTGTCATATTCTGTACTCTTTGTCTGTCCCTTTTTATTACCTCTGGTGACAGCTATTTAACCTTAGAAACACTTCTATCTATAGCAGTCCCTCCAAAATACACTGTAGAGATGGTTTGTGGGAGGTAAATTCTCTCAGCTTTTGCTTATCTGGAAATTGTTTAATCCTTCCTTCAAATTTAAATGATATTCTTGCTGGATAGAGTATTCTTGGTTCAAGGCCCTTCTGCTTCATGGCATTAAATACATAATGCCACTTGCCTCTGGCCTATAAAGTTTCTGCTGAGAAATCTGTTGATGGCCTGATGGGTTTTCCTTTGTATGTGATCTTATTTCTCTCTCTGGCTGCTTTTAATAGTCTTTCCTTATACTTCATTTTTGCCATTTTAATTATTACATGTCTTGGTGTTATCCTCCTTGTGTTCCTTGTGTTGGGAGGTCTGTTTACCTCCATGGCCTGAAAAACTTTTCCAGATTGCAGAAGTTTTCAGCATTTACTTCCTCAAAGACACTTTCTATCCCCTTTTCTCTCTCTCCTTTTTCTGGTACCCCTGTAATACAAATATTGTTCTGTTTGGATTGGCCACACAGTTATCTCAATATTATTTCATTCCTAGAGATCCTTTTCTCTCTGTGCCTCAGCTGCTTTGTATTCCTCTTCTCTAACTTGAATTTCATTTATCATCTCCTCCACCATATGTAGTCTGCTTTTAAAACTCTCCATTGTGTTCCTCAGTGATTAGATCTCTGTCCTAAATTCATTCCTGAGTTCTTGAATATTTTTCTGTACCTCCAGCAGCATGTTTATGATTTTTATTTTGTAATCTCTTTCAGTAAGTTTTATTCATTCTCACTCAACCTTTTTTCTGGTGTTGTTGAGATTTTGCTTTGAACCAGGTTCCTTTGATGTTTCATATTTGTATGTGGCACCCTCTAGTGTCCAGAAGCTCTAAAGTCTGGAGCTGCTCAGCCTCTGGCGTGAAGTTGGGGGTCGCAAGGGAGCGGTGCTGGTGCCTGGGGTGAGGAAAAAGCAATTTCCTGCTTCTGGGCTGCTATGCCTGTCTCCACTGCCAGAACCAGTGGGCCAAGCACATAGGCTTAAGCCTCTATGCTTTGTGATTATAGCTGCTGTGGGCGGGGCTTCCCTCTGGTAGGCCTGATGCCAGGACAGGGTTTGCCGGTTTGTGAGCCAGGTGCTGGGTGGCCTGGAGGAAGGTGCAGCAGGCTGCATATCACGGTTGGGGATGAGTAGCCACCTTGGAGCTGAGTAGCCAGCCAGGGGGATGGAGTGCCTGAAGATCGTGATAGTTCCCAACGTGCTGGACAGAGCACACCTGGACAATTTTGTATACCTGTCCTTTCACCTGAGCAGTAAGCTCTGTGAAATCCTTGCCCCTTTAGCAGCCCTCTTGCTTTTAGGAATTCTCTCAAACTGCCAGCCCAGACCAGCCAGATATGGATCCTTGTTTACCACAAGCAGCTAGAATCAGTCTCTTCAGATATTCTGCCTGTCTTAACTTTCCAATCCAACAAATCCCCAGAGCACCATGCAATGTAGGTTTGTCCTCCCAGAGCAGATCTCCAGGACTATTTGTTTAGCAGTCCCAGGCCTCCACTCCCTCCCTGCTCTGTTTCTCTTCCTCCTGCCGGTGAGCTGGAGTGGGGGAAGGGCTTGGATCCCGCTGGGTCATGGCTTTGGTATGTTACCCTGTTATGTGAGGTCTGCTCTTTTCTCCAGGTGTATGCAGTCTGGTGCTGCCTTCTTTCCTATTGCTCTTTCACAATTAGTTATATTAATTATATTTTTTTATTATATGTGGTTTTAGGAGGAGGTCTCTGTCTCACCTCTTATGCTGCCATCTTTAATCAGAGTCCCCTGCTTTAATCTTTATATTTTATTTTTTGTTTTTATAAAACTAAGTGAATCTTGAAAGTTTTCATCACACAAAAAAAGTTTTTGTAACTATGTGTGGTGATGGATGTTAACTATATTTATTGTGCTGATCATTTGCAACATATACAAATATTGAAACATATGTTGTACACCTGAAAACGAATATGTTGTGTCAATTATTCTTCTATAAAAAACAAATGAATAAATATCTTAACCTAACCACTGCCAAACGGAGAATAAAATAAAACTTTCAGCTTTCTATAATTTATTTAAAGTTCACTTCGTAAATGCTCCTTGCTCAGCAAGTCTTCCATTGAGTATAAAAGGGTACCATTAGTGTCTTCATTTGGCTTATAATGATCTCCATTTGTTTAATTTAAATTAGATTATTAAGTTTACTTAAGTTAGATTAATCTTTATTTAATTTAGAAGAGGGAGCTGATTCTTCTAGCATCTCAGTATGGATAGGAACTACTGGAAACACCCATTTTGGAATTTTATTTACATAAATATCCTGTAATCATAAAAATGTGGGGATAAGAAACTTATTTTGCAAACATGAATACTCTATAAACCAATTATTTTAACTGCTGACAAGATCAATTTCTAGTTGGTAGTGTTTCAGAGACTGAATCTTCAAATCCAACAGTTTTAGTTTGGAAAAAGAAAACATATCTTTATATAGTCTTTTCTGAGGCATTGGCTTCTTTTGCTTCAGCATGCCAGGGGCTTCTCTTTTCTCTCTGCTTCCCTCAGAGGAGCTTCCTCTCTGGAGTTTTCTTCTGAAGAAACATTTAAAATGAGGAGTAAGGTGACTGTGTGGCAAAAAAAAAATGGATGGATCTGAAAACTGTGTTTGCACCTTGAAAGGAGGAAAGGTCTCTGTGGAAATGCAGTGTGGACTCTGGGCCTTTGTGGAAAAGAAAAGGAAGTCACACTTGGGTGTCCTTGTGGGCTAGATCCCTGTCACTGGTCTTTTTGTGATAGGTGGAGGGGCGCGTGTAATAATCTGGCAGTCTGTGGGGTCTACATTGTTTTGTGAGCTTCCAGGAGAGGTGACTACTTGTTTTCTCCTGTGGGGAGAAGAAAAATGCAAGTCAGGAAACAGACCTGATAGTAGAAGCAGAAGGGGGATACTTCAGGTGGGAGCAGGGGAGGGCGACTGGAAAGAAGAAATTGAGAGGTCTCAAAGCATGTTTGAAATAACTGCCAAGGTTTGATAAAATGAAACATGAACACACCTTGTGGCCCACCAATTCCATTCTGGGAATTTACCCAAGAGAAATGAGTACATATCTACAAAATGTTCATAGTAGCCTTATTCATATTAGGCTAAATTTGGAAACAATGCAAATGTCTTTCAATTGGAGAATTTCAGGTCACTGGTTGGCTAGCAGAAGTGTTCTGAAATGTGGGAGCCACAGGGATTGTTTTGGGAAACTGTCACAGGTTCCCTACAAGTTTAAGGCCACACACGTGAGTGAGTGGGCTGATGCCATTCATGGTTGCCAGCTTTAGCTGAGCTAACGCTGCTTCTCAGTTCTTTAGTTTATCCTTGTTTGGTTCTGTTCCTATGTCTTCTAAACCTTTGATACTCTCTTCAAAGTCCCTCCACAACTCTCATTTTTCTTGATTCATTTGAAGAATTCTCTTCAAAATTCTCTCTACCTTTCTAAGTAAATTACTGAGCTTCATATTCCACAGGGAAAACTTCCATGAACTTCTTTGGTTCCTGCTTCTCTCACTTCAAAGAGAAGCCTACACACTTCTGACTCCACTTTTAACTCCCATTTTTTAATCCACTGGACTGTGTCTCTGCTCCTTCTACTCCACAAAAACTATATTGGCAAAAGTCATCAATGGTCCTGGGCTTTAAAAAAGTTGATTTCCAAATACCTAGAGCACCATTTCCTGCCCTCTTTGCCTGGCTTGCTCCTATGCTGATTTCAGTCTCATTTTCTCAGAAACCTTCTCTATCCCAAGGCAGGCTTAAAGTCCCTTGCTGAATGCTTCCATAGCATCTTGAGTCTACTTTCATAGTACTTGTCAGTCATGTGATTACTTATTCCTCCTTTACTGAAATAGTGACATGACCGTCCTGAAGACCATGTCTCTTTGTCCCAGCACAGTGCCTACAGTGGAGCTGAACTGATTGGAGAAAATCTCCGTTTCTATAATTGCAAAAGTTACCATGTTCCTACTTCTTAGGGATAATGTGATCATCAATAAGCAAGTATTTCTCATTATGTAACATACTGACATGCCACCTAAGGGACTGAATGTCAAAGATGGGAGTGCTTCTGCAACCTTAATCAGACCAAAATAGGTCAAATATTTAAATGCAGATTGAAGATATTTTGAAGGCAGAATAGCATAATGTTTAAAAGCATAGGAACTAGAGCCAGGTTCCTTGAGATCTGCCATTTAGTAACTCTGTGACCATTGACAGGTTCCTTAACCTCTCGGTCTCCTTTTCATTATATGTAAAAGGGAGAAAATACTACTACCTATCTCACTGGCTTGTTGTATTAATTGAAATAAGATAGGGAAAGTGCTCAGAACATGCCTGACACGTGGTATGCACTTAGTAGGGGTTAGCTAGTGTTATTATTAATCTTTAACATTTTGGAAAGATTCTGTTAGCATGAGCCCCATTTTCTTGGGTCCATCTGGTTACATTTTATACACAAAATCTGTGCACCATTGATAGGACTAAAGGATACAGATGTTATTAGAACAGGACCCTCATGAAGACAGGGACTATTGACACTGTTGGTCGCTGATATGTCCCTGGCTTAGAGTGGTGCCCAGCACATAGTCAATAAATTGGGTGAATGGTCAGACAGATGTTGAACGTTCTGCTCTAGATTTTGTGAAGCTCACTGAGCATTTTATTCCAGGTCCAGAAAATTCATAATAATAACTTGTATTTAAAATTAGACTAAAATAAAAAAATCAGGCCAAAATATTGCTTGAGTTTGGATATCAATTTTAGACATGAAATTCAGAGTATACCAACAACCAGTAGGTTTTTTTTTTTTCTTAAATAGTTACCTGTAGCCCGTGGTTTTGGAGCAGACAATACCTGGTTTGTAGTGAACTCTACTGATTTTTAAGAGAATTAAGTTTTGTACTTGATGTATAAGTATGCAGTTTTTCCTTTACATGGCATGTGTAGTATTAGAAAAATTCTCATGTGCTTTCAGGGTTGAACCAGAAAGAAATGTAAGTCCTGTGATTCATTTATTCATGATAACTGAAACTCATTTCATTTTGTAGACCCACAGAATGACTGGCTACTTTGCCAAAGCTCTAATTTTACAGATGAGGAATTCTGAGCCCATCCAATGTCCCACAGGTCTCTCAATTCTGTGCTGTACGCTGAGTCATTTCAACAGTGCACAGGTTACTGCAGTTGGTGCTCTGGCAAATACAGAGATGATAAAGACTCAGGGCTTGCACTCCGGAAGTGAGATGCTACAAATCCACAGATTTATAATACAGAGCAGAATCCAGTAGGTGCTGTGGGTGATACACAAATTGCTGTAAGAATTCAAAGATGAAAGAGAGAGATTGTAATTTAAAAATTGTGTGTCTTAAAGTCTTTGTGAAGGCAGTACCATCGTGCCATTTAAATGTCATCATGTGAAAGTCGCAGTAAGCAGGTGGAAGCAGGAAGAGGAAGCAGCTGCAGCCGCTGCCTTGGAGGGGGGAGAACAAGGTGCATCTGGAGATCCACACGTGCCCCTGTGTGGCAGAGCTGGGGAATGTGTGAGCCAGTGATGGACAGACTAGGGCTGGTTGGACAAAGTGAAGCTGCATTTGAAGGTCTTGGATGCCAATTTAAGGGACAGTGGGGAAGAGAGCTAAACTGAGAAATCAAATCTCATGTTTGTTTTTTTAGAGGTGAATAAATCTGTAATGTCATTATAACTGTTTAGCTACATACTTACAAAGTTTCTGAAGAAACCTTGAAGATGTCAGGTGGTTCTGTTTTATGATGCCTCTTTTAGATGTCATTTTTAGCAGGTGACTCCGGGGCCTTGTCTTGGGAACTGGGGCAAGGGATATCTGTAATCTGTATCTCCTTGCCCTCTGATTGTCAGGGTTCATGCAGAGATTGGACAAGTTGATCTCTGGTGGTTTCAGTACCAGCTCTGAAGTCTCTGTCCCTGTCCCCCTCTGTGATGTGAACAGGAGACTTAGGGATGAAAATAGGCTGGCTGAACCCCTGCAAAGCCGCCAGAGGCATGTGGAAGGGGTGGTGGACCCAGTTTGACTTCTGGGCCTCTCCTTCTTGAACAACACCTAGTTCTGGAACTAAGGTAAACTATGAAAAGAACAGATCCACGTCCCCCAGGATCTCCCCCTCTCTTTTCCCTTTCTCCCACCTTTCTTCTCTATCCTTTTCTTTCCTTTCCTTAGGGTCTGCAAACCTAATCTAAGATGTGGCCCACCTGGAAATTTTGTAGTGGGGAAAAGGAAAGTGCTTAAGAAAATGAGGAAATTGAATCCAATATCGTAAAGAAAGAAATCTGCTCAGCCCAGCAGCACCAAGACACAGATGACTCAATGTGATTAATTAAAGCAATTAACAGAGACTAGAGAGCCATCATGTGCAAATTAGTGTGCTGCTGGGGAAATAAAGAGGTGCACAGTGTTGTAATGCAGGGTGGAAGCTGTTAGTTTTATAACAATAATAACTAGTGTGCATCCAGTGTTTTAAGCTTCAAGAGCTTTTCTTGCCTGGTACCTCATTTGGTCCTTACAATCCCCAGAATAATGGATAATATCAATATTGTCACTTCACATATGAAGAGGCTGGTGTCAGAGATTAAGGGTGTCTAAGGTTGCATAGCCAGGGCTGAGACCAGGGCCGAGGTCTTCAGATGTTGGAGCTCAGTCTCTTTCTCTTTAACCACACATGGTGATAGCAGCTGACATAAATATTTCCATTTTGGGGATATGTATAATTATGGAGCCAAAATTTGTCTTTTCACCTAACTTATTAATTAGTGGACCCACAGTAGAATAAAAACAAAACCCTCCTGCCACAGTTCCCACCAGCAGACCACTGCCTTAAACCCAACTTTGTTTGAAAGGGGCGGGGGGCTTCTGAGTCACCAGCAGCCTGATTCAGGTAACTAGCATTTGCCTAGTGAACCACAGCGGTCAGGGCCTGCCTATAAGGGTAAGAAATCAGCAAGGACATACCAGACAGTATTTATCAAGCAGGAACTTCTTGTAATGACAGCAAACATCACTCATCTGTCCTCGGAGTCAGGCTGAGGGCAGCCGCACCCTCACTGTCACTGTCATTCCCTCTGGTCCTCTCCCCTGTTAGCGCCTTCTCCTTGCTTGCGCGGTGGGTCTCCCTCTGCAAGAGAAAGAATCTGTTCAGGAAATGCGAGCAGTGCTTCCTTCTGTGTAGCTACTTACTTACAGAAGTCACATGGGGTGGGGAGGACATTATCTCAAGGCTTCATGACCAGGTGGTTTGAAGAGGCTGTGCACAGGCCTCCGCTTGGGGAGTATGGCTGCTGTTCTCTTCTCTTCCTTGGTCCCGGAGCCAAGGGCAGCAGAGTCAGAAAGCTATCTTCTCCAGCTGCTATCACGGTCACTGTCTAAGCATACACGAACATTTGGGGCGATGGACTTCGTGAGCTGTCCTCCGAGGGCTCCTTCTGATTCATCAAATTGCCTGTGAGATGGACACGATACATCTGCCATGTTTTGTTTCCTGAGAGGGACTGTCAGCTGCCAGAGGAAGAGGAGGGGATGGTCCCAGAGATGAGGAGCATGGGCCTTGGGGTTGGAAAAAATTGGCTGCGTTCTTGGTTTCTTCCCTTCCTCGCTTAGGGGCTGTGAGTGAGTCCCTGAGACTTGAAGCCTCAGTTGCCTCATCCTTAAAACGGGGCACATAGTATCTCCCTCAGAGGATTGTTCTGGTGAATAAAAAGGGCCTTTGACACAGAGCTCCAACCACAGTGGCTGGCCTATGAAAGGGAATGACTGTAGTCTCAAATTCTAATGACTCCAGGTCTTCATTTGTTCTCTTAAGGTGATACTGGCTAAATCATTCAATCACTCAAAAGGCCTCCACTTTGAGCAGAGCATTTTCCTGGACATTGTGGAAAGAATGAGAATGCAAACACTCACAAACCGGAAAGTGGTCAATTCCACAAGCCTGATGAAAATCCAGGCAAAATTCTAGAATGTGTGATTAAATGGATGATTTGCCAGCACTTTGGAAAGGAAGTGGGATCATCTAGAACAAACTCAGTTCTGCAGCTCAAGGCATTACCCACACATCCAACAGCTCTCTACTGGTCATGTCACCCTGTGCCAGACATGGGCCTAAGCACTGGGACTGAAGAGTCTGGCAGGGACATTAAATACTAACTAAAGAATAACAGCAAAGGGTTTTGAGTATTAAGAGAGGAAGTGCTGGAGGCTTCCAGTAGCAGAGAAACAGAGAAACATAATCGCTAATTCTACATCAGTGGGTGTGTGTTACATATATGACTTTGTCTCCTCCATTGGAAACACATTGCCATGCCAATAAAATTCCATCCCATAATCTCTTTAATGATGGTTCAGTGTTCTGTTTTATAAATTTATTGTGAATTATTTAACCAAACTTTTAGTTATTTCTTCTGACCCTTTTTCTTTTCTGTATTGGCTTTCAGATGAGTTTTCCATTTAAATGTTGATGAAAATAAATAACCAAAAACAAAATCATGCAATTTTTTTCCTGTTTGTATCTATTGTCCTGAGATGTATAAAATAAGGAAGGAAACATCAAAAGAAATGAAATTTTAAAAAATCCCATCAAATTCTTAGTTGACAGAGAATTCTAACTTATTTATTATTGGTGTATTGTTGGGTTCATAAGTCTTGCCATATCTTGTTTATTTGTATGTTATAGGTAGAGTGAATCCAAGTGTTCAACAACACATAAACCCAATGAGCTATTTATTATAAGGTTATCAGACTATTAGATTCATTTGCAAAAATATTTATCATAAAGAAGGGGAAATATTTCTGAAAGCTTATTTCAAATGCAGTAATTCTGATAAAAAATATCCTTGCAGTCATATAAAGATCCACAAATCATAACTTTATCATTTAGCTGAAGTCCAGTCAATGAGATTCTAATTTCCATATTCCCAGTGTCAAGAAAGCTATGATGGTTTTGGGTCACTGTAGTGGATCCTATGTGTTAGAGGGAAGGGCCTATGTAGCTAGTTTGTGTTAGGCGTTTCCTTATAATAACTTTATGAGGAAGTGATGTAGAACATAAGAGAAGTTACATTTCCTTTTCAAAGACTCAAAGATATTAGGTGGTAAGGCTGAGACTCAAAACTGGGATTTTTCTGACTCTTAAAATTTATATCCTTTTTTCTAATTTAGTATATTTACTTTACTAAGACAAGTAGTGATTTTATAGCATCTTACTATGCTGATGGACAGTGACTATGAAGGGGCATGTGGGGGGGGACTTGATGAAGGGGGGAGCCTAGTAAACATAATGTCTTTCATGTAATTGTAGATTAATGATACCAAAATAAAAAAAATTTCATTCTTGGATTTACTCACTAATTCATTAATGAATTTGTATGCTTATTTTAATGGACTTCTGTTTTGTATACTTCTGGCTTAACAGTCTGAGTGGAAAGAGGTACTTCTCTGCGAGCACCACTTAGAAATGACCCAGGGAAGAATTCTGGTTGGCCAAGCCTGGGTCAGGTGACTCTGGTTTCATTCTATCCAGTGTCTATCTAGTCTGTCTAGGTTGCCCTGATAAAAAGTTTGCAACATATAGTAGTGACACATGTCATCACAGAAGGGACACTTGTCTAAGATGACTTTGTGAAATTTTGGGGGAAAGTCCTTCATGTTCTCTTCCCCTGGTTTGTAGTCCAGAGAAGCAGAATGTGTGGACCTGGGGAAGTGTTGCTTTATGGATGTGCACTTTGTTGTTCTCATGATTCATGCAACAACTATTTATTAGGTGCCCACTGTGTGCCAGACACTATTCCAGGGGCATGGGATACTGTGAGTAAAACAGACAAAAATACCTGCCCTAATGGAATTAACATTCTAGTGGGTTGGAGACAGAGAATGAATTACATTGCAAAAGAGTACACTGTGTAACATGTTAGAATATGCTAGAATGTTAGCATATTCTGTAATATGTGCTACAGAAAAATACAGGTAATCAGGATAAGAAATGTTGGAGTACATTGCAGTTTTAAGCAGATGATGACATTTGAACAAAGACTTGAGGGAGGTGGGGAAGTTATCCCATATGGCTCTCTGGGGGAAGAGTGTATAAGGCAGAGGGCACAGCTGGTGCAAAGGCCCTGAGACAGGAATGGACATGGCATGTAACAGCAAGGAGGCCGATGTAGCTGGGCCACAGCGAGTCAGAGGGACAGTAGTAGGGGATGAGGTCGAGGAGTAACAAAGGCAGGATCTCTACTCTGAGTGAAATGAGAAATCACTGGAGGATTCTGCAGAGAGGCGTGACATCTTACTTATACTTTGAAAGGACAACTCTGGTTACTGTGTGGAGAACTGATGGTTGGGGGCAAGGGTGGATGCAGGCAGTCCAGTTAGAATAGGCTATACCATTAGTGTGTGGGGTGAGATGATATGACAAATTGTGGGAGCAGTAGAGCTGTGAAAAGTAGGCAGATTCTGGGCCTATTATGAAGGTAGAGTTGACACAATTTCCTGGTGGATTGGAGGTAGGGTGTGAGAGACAACACAGGGGAGTCATAGATACCAGCACAGCTTTTGGTCTGAGCATTTGACTGTTGTAGTTGGGTGCAGTCAGGTAGTGAGAGTATAACTGAATTAAACTGTTATAATATTGCTTTTTCCATAAATAAAAATTCAGAATAAAAATACGTTGGTACTTCTGTGAATGAAATACTAAAAAACTTCTAACTTAAGATGAGTCACTAGTCTGTGGAGTGGTACTGTGAAGTTGTAGCACTAAAAAAGTGAGATTTTCATGCTTGGGCAATAAAGTGGATCTGGCTTGCAGCTTGGTTGGTGGTATGCTGGGAGGTTCTTATGCCCAGAGCAGTTTTGCTCACAAGGGAGAGAGAGGACGAGATGAGCAGATGGTCAGGGCACAGTTTCTGTGGCTTAGGGGATCTCTGGGTTCCCTGGTTTGCTCTGTCTTACTGTAGGTGGTCCTCTCCATTGAAACTGTGCTTTGTATCTATCCTCATCTCCTGACTTTGAAACTCTTGCTGGCAAGGAATGAGTCTTTCTGAAGCATATTACTATGCTGACAGACAGTGGTTGCAATGGGGGTGGTGAAGACTTGATAACACAGGTGAATGTTGAAACCACAATGTTGTTCATGTGAAAGCATCATAAGATTGTATATCAATGATGCCTTAATAAAAAAAAAAGGAGTCTTTAAAAAAACTCCTTAATTGGAGAACCAAGATGGTGGCATGAGTACAGCAGTGGAAATCTCCTCCCAAAACCATATATATTTTTGAAAATACAACAAATACAACTATTTCTTAAAGAGAGACCAGAAGACACAGGACAACAGCCAGAATACATCTACACCTGCGAGAACCCAGCGCCTTGCGAAGGGGGTAAGATACAAGCCCTGGCCCGGCAGGACCCAAGCACCCCTCACCCCAGCTCCCGGCGGGAGGAGAGGAGTTGGAATGGGGAGGGACAGGGAGCCCAGGACTGCTAAACACCCAGCCCTAGCCATCCACACCAGAGCACAGACACACAGTGCGTGAGTGGGGTGCTGGAAACTAGGGAAACAGGACAGTAAGACCTGGGAGCGGGTCCCTGCAGCTGGTGCCCCTGGGACAAAGAAAAGCAAGTGCTTTTTGAAAGTCTTAAAGGGACAGGGACCCCACAGCTGGACGGAAGTGTCCCAGGACACTTAGCCCAGCAGCTGGGAATCCCAGGGAACTCCCGGCGCCCTAACCCCCTGGATGGCAGCGCAGCTCGGGGACCCTCACAGAGATAAACAGTCTCCTGCCCATTCCCCCTCTGATGCAGCTCTGCCATATTGGAGAAGCAGCCTGAGGCTGGCCGCACCCACAGCAACCGCGGAGCTCCACAGCAGCCGGGCAAGGATTAGAAACCCCATCTGCACGCAGCTACCCAGCACAAGCCGCTAGGGGTCGCTGTTCTCCCAGGAGAGGAAGGCCACAAACCAGCAAGAAGGGACTTTCTCTTACCCAACACATGCGCCAGCTCTCCACAAATACCTCTATTGCCATGAAAAGGCAGAAGAATTTGATACAGACCAAGATCACAGAGGCAAACCCTGAGAAGGAGATAGACCTAACCAATCTCCCTGAAAAAGAGTTAAAAATAAAGCTCATACCATGCTGATGGAGCTGCAGAGAAATATGCAAGAGCTAAGAGATGATATTCGGAAGTACATTACAGAATTGAAACAATCTCTGGAAGAATTTATAAGCAGAGTGGATAAGATGCAAGAGGCCATTGATGGAATAGAAACCAGAGAACAGGAACGCATAGAAGCTGACACAGAGAGAGATAAAAGGTTCTTCAGGAATGAAACAATATCGAGAACTGTGTGACCAATCCAAAAGGAACAATATCTGCATTATAGGAATACCAGAAGAAGAGAGAGAAAAAGGGATAGAAAGTGTATTTGAAGAAATAATTGCTGAAAACTTCCCCAAACTGGGGGAGGAAATAGTCGATCAGATCACAGAAGTGCACAGAATCCCCAACACAAGGGACACAAGGAGGACAACACCAAGACACATAATAATTAAAATGACAAAGATCAAGGTCAAGGACAGAGTTTTAAAGGCAGCTAGAGAGAGGAAAAAGGTCACCTACAAAGAAAAACCCATCAGGCTATCATCAGACTTCTCAACAGAAACATTACAGGCCAGAAGAGAATGGCATGATATATTTAATGCAATGAAACAGAAGGGCCTTGAACCAAGAATACTGTATCCAGCATGATTATCATTTAAATATGAAGGAGGGATTAAACAATTCCCAGACAAGCAAAAGTTGAGGGAATTTGCCTCCCACAAACCACCTCTACAGGGTATTTTAGAAGGACTGCTCTAGATGGGAGCACTCCTAAGACTAAATAGATGTCACCAGAGAAAATAAAATCACAGCAAAGAAAGCAGACCAACCAAATACTAACTAAAGGCAAAAAATAAAATCAACTACCCATGGGACAGAAAATAAGTAAGGACACAGAGGCACTGAACAACACACTAGAACAGATGGACCTAATAGACATCTATTGAACTCTACATCCAGAAGCCACTATTTACAATAGCCAAGGAATGGAAGCAACCTAAGTGTCCATCAGTAGATGAATGGATAAAGAAGATGTGGTACATATACACAATGGAATATTATTCAGCCATAAGAAGAAAACAAATCCTACCATTTGCAACAACATGGATGGAGCTAGAGGGTATAAATAAGCCAAGTGGAGAAAGACAAACACCAAATGATTTCACTCATATGTGGAGTATAGGAATAAAGAAAGACTGAAGGAACAAAACAGCAGCAAAATCACAGAACCTAAGAATGGACTAACAGTTACCAAAGGGAAAGGGACTGGAGAGAATGGGAGGGAAGGGAGGGATAAGGGTGGGGAAAAAGAAAGCGGGTATTACGATTAGCATGTATAATGTTGGGGGGGGTATGGGGAGGGCTGTGCAACACAGAGAAGACAAGTAGTGATTCTAAGGAATCTTACTATGCTGATGGACAGTACTGTAATGGGGTTTGTTGGGGGGGAGTTGGTGAAGGGGGGACCCTAGTAAACATAATGTTCTTCATGTAATTGTAGATTAATGACAAAAAAAACTCCTTACTTGTGATAAGCTAGACAATATAAAAATGACCGTTTTAACCATTTTCAAGTACACAGAAGAACTGAGTCTTGATTACAGTTGTAGCCTCAGTGCCTGGCACACAGTGGGCACCCAATAAAAAGCTTTGGAATACATGGACAAATGTCCAGGGAGTATGTGGAAGAAGGACCTCTGCCTGTGCATGTGTTCATACACCTCATCATCTGGCAAGACCCTGTTGAGAGGACATGAGGGCAGGAAGGTGGCTTTACCCAGGGTCTCCAGCTCTCTGCCATGTCCTGCTTTTTGGATCTGAGCTCAGGGCAATTTCATCTCCTTTCTTTCTTCTCCCACTTTCTTTCTTCACCACGCTGTGACGGTGACTTTGTATTTTATTTTATTAAGGTATTATTGATATACAATGTTATGAAGGTTTCACATGAGCAACACTGTGGTTACATCATTCACCATATTATCAAGTCCCCCCAACCATCCCATTGCAGTCACTGTCCATCAGCATAGTAAGATGTTATGGAGTCACTACTTGTCTTCTCTGTGCTATACTGCCTTCCCTGTGCCCCGCCCCTGCATTATGTGTGCTAATCATCATAATACCCCTTAATCCCCTTCTCCCTCCTTCCCTCACCACCCACCCTTCCCACCCCTTTTCCCTTTGGTAACTGTTAGTCCATTCTTGGAGTCTGTGAGTCGGCTGCTGTTTTGTTCCTTCAGTTTTTGCTTTGTTCTTATACTCCACAAATGAGGAAAATCATTTGGTAATTGTCTTTCTCCGCCTGGCTTATTTCGCTGAGCATAATACCGTCTAGTTCCATCTGTGTTGCTGCAAATGGTAGGATTTACTTTCTTCTTATGGCTGAATAATATTCCATTCCATCTTCTTTATCCATTCATCTATTGATGGACACTTAGGTTGCTTCCATTTCTTGGCTATTGTAAATTGTGCTGCAATAAACATAGGGTTGCATATGTCTTTCCAACTGGGCTCCTGCATTCTTAGGGTAAATTCCTAGGAGTGGAATGACTGGGTCAAATGATATTTCTATTTTGAGTTTCTTGAGGAACCTTCATACTGCTTTCCACAATGGTTGAACTAATTTACATTCCCACCAGCAGCATAGGAAGGTTCCCCTTTCTCTGCATCCTCATCAGCATTTGTTGTTTCTTGTCTTTTGGATGTTGGCCATCATTACTGGTGTGAGGTGATATCTAATTGTGGTTTTAATTTGCATTTCCCTATTAATTAGTGATGTGGGGCCTGTTGAATTAGTTCATGTGCCTGTTGGTCATCTGTATGATGCTTACTTTTATGTATCAACCTGGATGGGACATGGTGCTGAGATATTTGGGCAAATATTATGCTGTGAGGATGTTTTTGGAAAAGATTAACATTCTGATGGATTTTGAATAGAGCAGACTGCCCTGCATACTGTATGTAGGCCTTATCCAATCAGTTGCAGGCCTGATAGGACAAAAGATTGACACCTCAAAAGAACAAGAGGGAATTCTGCAGCAGATGACCTTTGGACTTGAACTGCAACATCGTTTCTTCCCTAGGTCTCCAGTCTGCCCTGCAGATCTCAGACTTGCCAACCTCCACAATCATGTGAACCAATTCCTTACAATAAATCTCTCCCTTCTTGGTACACATCCTACTGGTTCTGTTTCTTGAGATCCTGACAAATACACACACATACTCTTTTTCTCTTTCACTTTCATGTGTAAACATGCATGAAACTCCACCTCTGCAGGGTTAGGGACAAGCACATATGAAGGGACTGTTATGAATCAAGTAAGAACCTGGGTGTTTGTGGATAATGAAGGGTACAGCCCAGTGATGCTTGACCAGAGATGAGTGGGATGACTTTAGGAATTTCAGGCTAGTTTGTGTACACTGAACTTCATTTAACACTATACTTCAGAAAGATGCCCCTGAGGAGAGCAGCCGTTCCCTGTCTCAGGACAGCCTGTCTTTTAACTGGAAGCCAAATATCTGTATTTTGTGGATAATCTCATAGAGACCTCCCAGTTTTGCTCCTCCCATCAGTCTCCCTTGCCCTCCTTCCTGGTGGTTTAAAAATGTATTTAGGATTTCAGAGAGCTCGAACTCTGAAGATACAGGTGTGGATACAATGAAAGTGATTTTTGGTAAGTAGTTTATTTTAGAGGCTCAAATTGAGATACTTGAAACTATCCTTCTGTATTAACTGAAATGGAAGCAAGCAGCCCAAGAGGAGGAAAACCAACCACCAGCAGTTCAGAGCAGGAATGTTCAAAAGGCTGGCCTGTTCTAGCTGTCCACTGTGGCTCTCAGGACGGCTCTGCAGGAGCACCCACCAGGGTGTCTGCCTGAGGAATGATCAGCAGCACCTTGTCTTGCTCATCTCTTCAATCCTGTGGGGCAAAAGGCCCTATGTTACTGGAAGGACTTGGAGAAGCAAAAGTGAGCTACAGTTATATCCAGTGAGGCTAGTCTTCTGCTACAAAAACTGTACGGAGAGGCGTTCCCCTCACATGGCCGTGGTGCGTAATCTGGAAAGGCTGCCATTAGGCCTGCAGTGTGTCAGTGTTACCTGGGTCAGGTAACTTGGAGAAGGGGGTACCAGGCCTCCCTGCTGCATCAGATTGAGGGAGTAGTGGCTGGCGCTGGGAGGCTTATCTTCCAAAGGCCTGGAGGTGGCCACAGTTCTCTGTCAGAAAGACCAGGGGCAGATGCTTCTTTGGGGAATCTAAAGGTTCTGTAGTGGGCACTGACTGAAAAGTGCTGCTTTGTGGTGGCCCGGGCGACTACCCTAAAAGGTATTTTGGGCACCATAGGCACATCTCCAACTCCTCCAACTTTGCAGATCAGGAGAACGGGCCCAAAGGAGGTTCCTACAGTCATCCCAGTGATTTAACAACATAATGGCAGTAACATCCTGGTCTGGGTCAGAGTGATGCCCACTACATGAGAGCCTTCATGTATCAATGGTCTGAAACAGTACTGATAACAGTGGGATAAATCAGTGCTCGAGTCCCTCCCCTGCTACCAATTAGCTGAGAGACCTTGGACCAGTCAGCCCCAGTGACCCTAAATTCCCAATGTATCATTTACTGTATTCTAAGCATCACTGTTTTAATTATTGTACATACACTAAGCCATTTAGTCCTCAAAAGAACCCAATGAAATAGGTACTATTGTTGCCTGTCTTTTACAGAAGAGAACACTAAGACACAGAGTGGTTAAATCATGTGACTATTAAGTGGCAAAGTCATAGTATGAACTCAGGCTGCTCGGCTCCAGAATTCTTGCTCTTAATCACTCTGCTAGGTGTGCTCTGATACCCTGTTCATCAACTTATTGCTGTAAAAGCTCTGGAACAGTATCCTTAAAATTAATCCATGTAGTATAGGACAAAAGACCTGGTTTGTTAAAATTTTTTTCAAGACAAATAAAAAGATATAGGGAGCCTACAGTTTAAAAGGGATTTAAGAGATGTATCAGCCAATTACAATGTTTGGACTTCATTTGGGTCTTGTTTCAAACAAACAAGCTGCAAAAAAAAGAAAGAAAACTGGGGAAATGTGAGCACTCATTGGATATGTGATGTTATTAAGGGATTATTGTAATAATGCAATAATGATAAATGGTTTTGTCCAAAAAATAAAAGTTCTTACCTTTTAGAGACAGATGCTGAAATATTTAAATTATACACTGTCTAGGATTTGCTTCAAAGTAATCAGTGGATGGGGAGAGAGTAGGGGCACAGACATAGAAGACTGTCTATATTTAATAAGTGTTGAAACTGGGTGATGAGTGCATTCAAGTTTATTATATTCTCTATTTTTTGTTGGAACTTCCCATCATAAAAAGTTAAAAAAATCACCCCGTATAAGTTTTATGCTCTCAGAAATGTCAAAAGCACGAGGGACTTCACAGAGCTAGTGAGAGGAATAACAGTTGCCAGGGAGAGAGTAAGTAGACACTGCTTCGAAGATTCACCTTCCAAAGGTGTCATTTATTGTTTATACTATTTATTTCTTATTCATATTATATCATTATTATTTATACTGAATTTGGTCTACAGTCAATTGGAGAATCATCTCTCACAAGATCAGGAATAGAATCTAATTTCCAGCCAAATAATAACGATAGGTTGATTATATATATTCTCATTTTAACCAAATTGTACATTCAAAGGCAGCTTTATTTACAATAATCATACCAAGGACCAAAATACTCCTACATCATTTTCTTTCATCCTGGTGGGCAAATGCATACAAAGAGATTTATTAACACAAAAATCTTCACTTTGAAGCTATGTCCTCACCACTACAACTTTCAGAGCCCACCCTCTGCTCTGATGTCTATTGCCATTGTTTTTCTTGCTCAGCCTAGCATCCATCCCAGGTCTTCTGTTTACCTAATCCTGAGCACTCTCTGAGGAATCATCATTTCTCTACTCTTTCGGCTTCAGGACTGTCTGTAACCGGTGCCTGCCAGTCACAGCATAGCATTCCTATGGCAATAATGACTTGTTTAGGGATGGACATTTGACTCAAGCCAAGTCAACCAGTCCCAGTTAAAACTAGTCTGGGTCTGGGGTTTTTGTCAGAGTAACTGGAAGAGAGGCATACATTCTGCCTTTTGGATTTGAAGTTGTAAACAGACATACCTACGTGAAGGGAGAACTTGCTTGATAAAGGGGAGTGGAGAGATATCAGATTCTGACATTATTTGAACCCCTGGTTCCAAGTGTACTTGAAGCCATACACAGTATACTGCATGTGGTTTGCTAAACCTGATTCTGAAATATTACAAACACAGTCTTATAGTAGAAAATCATATAGGGAAGATTCTATTTTAAGCCTAGTGTTGCTTGCTAAACAGAAAGGAGATCTATTAATTTTTATACTCCTGTATTTGATTACAAACTATAGATGTAGACACAGAATAGAAAAATGTCAGTTCCAGTGGTTGGGTAAAGCATTAACAGAGATTAGGACCAATCATTTCATCATCCCACGCATTCTTCCTGAGAACTGAGACCTGGTGACTAGACAGCTTCTTATGCAGGTGAAACCCACTAATATTTAATGTCTTGTCTATGTATGTGGTAAGGTGACTTTACCCTGTGTGCTCTGCTGCCCTGTGTGTGCCAGGCAGTAGCACCACACAGACCCAGATTGTGGAAATGAGTAACTTAACTATGGGCTTTCCTCACCTTCAGACACAGTGAGTCACATTTTATCCTTCAGCCTCTAAGGCACCCAACTGGGGTTTCTGGATGAAATGAGTGAAGACTAGCCTTCAGGTCCCGGGAATGTTCAACAGCAATTCAGCATTTAGTAAATCCAAATCTCTGGGCCTGGCATTGTAGCTCAGGGTTGACAACTTGTCTCTTTGATAATGATGAGAATGTATATCATAATACCAGTGGTGAGAAACTGGGCAAGTTACTTTTCTGTTGCATTTCCTCATCTATAAAATCTGAATAATAGTACCTACCTCGTAGGGTTCTTGTGAAGTTAAATGAGTTAATAACATTTAAGCACTTTGAATAGAGATTTGCACCTTGTAAATATTAGCTATTACTATTATTGAGTAATAATAATTTTCTGCCTCAGATATTTCCTTTAGAACCTGGATATCTGAAACAAAGAAAAGGCAGAAATATGAGGATTAACGAAAACTGTGAAAAGCTCTATGAGAGTGTGCAACATGTGTCGGGTATCAGTACTTTGAAGTTATGTTTTTTAGTTGTCTGAGGTGCTAAATTACCTGAAAAGCTGGATTGGAACGTTTTCAAGAGGAGATAAAGGCACTTACTTTTAGGCTTCTGCTACGTGACCATAGGCAAGCTAAGTAAAATCTTGTAATCATACCTGCCCAGGCAGTGGTTTTTATAAATCTCAATAGTTAAGTTGGCAGGGGTTTGAGACAGTTCTTTGAAATATCCAGGTGTCACAAAAAATGGTAGTAATTCAAGACTCAGATCCAACTTTAGCCATTGTCTTAAGGAGATGATGAGGTTAATGATAACAAGCAACTCTGAGTTTTTCACAGATGAGATGATTTTGATTTAAATTTCTAGAATGCTGTTGTTATAATTTTCTTTCCTTCCCTTTTTTTCTTCCTCTTTCCTCTCTCTCAAGTAACCACTTTTAACAATTTGGCATATATCTTTTGAGTCCTTTTTGTGTATATTTACACACACACACACACATACACACACAGTTTTGTTGGTGGAGTTAAAAAAAATTTTATTCAGGTGGGTTACTTAAATTACTTGAGTTTCCTTCTAAATTATTTTTTGCACTTAAAACATGTCTTTATTTTCCATGCCAATATAGAGATTGATCTCTTTTGAATTGTTGCTTATTGTTGCATTATATGGGTGCACCGTTTTACTTATCCATTCACCACTCAATGGAATTGGGGTTACTTTACATTTTCTTCTCTTACAATGCTCCCAAAGCCCTCTCTGGGCACATGCGGTCTTTTTGTCATAAGGTACATTTAAAAATAACTTGCTGAAACCGTTTTTACACTTCGATTTCATTCTGAAATTTACCAGTCCCTATTGGGCCTTGGTGAGTTTGATCCTTTGGATAACATTTTATTGCTGGTTAAAACCATTACCCATCATCTAAAAAATAAATATGGCCAGATAATGGTGATGGCCCCAGAAACATGAAATGTGCATCTCAGTAAGATGTTCCCTACCCTTAAGACCCATTACAAGCACCAGAGTGAGAATGGTAACCAAAACATTTTTAAAAAATACCTAGGATTTCAGAGGTAACTTCCTTCAGCTGTGTAGCCTGGCAACATTTTGTACCATTGTAAAACTACCTCTTTCATAAGCACCAGTACCCTTTATTTTTATTTAAATTGTATGTTAAGTAGACTTTGCTAGCAAGTCTGTAGCTGAATTAATCTCCACAAAGTGCTCATCCTCAGGACTTGTGGTTAGCCTCTGTGCAGCCTGTACACTTCACATTGTTTAGTAAAACACTTCCATTTTAAAAAGCATGAGGCCCATATCTGCTGAGTCAGATGTGATGTTATCTTCCACTGCACAAGCTCTACCACAGGATGTGGGGAGCTTATTATCTGACACAAATCTGTCGGAACTCCTCCACTGTCACGTGACCATGCACCATGGAGCTAGAGTGGTTCAAAGACTGTTTATCTAGTAAGTGGCTTCATCCTCTGGGACAGTGCCACTCAATGTAGCTAGCCTGTGAACCCCTTTTCCTGGTCCAGAATGGGAGAAAGTACTTGCTCCAGAATGTAAAATCAACACAATTTATTTCATTCAGAGAGAGTCTTGCTATGAAAAAATATTGACTGAACTAAGCAGTGGGCAGCATGATATAACTGATTTACATTCTGTTGCAGCTCCACTCCTGACCTTGCATGCTGACTTGTGAGCTACGTTTTGAGTACCACTAAGGTGCTTTATGAAATTTAATGAATAAATGAATGAATGAATGAGACATACCTAAGATGGATTAAATGGCTTTTCAGGGTGAGGTGGGAGGATGGAGAGCAGTATGGTGATTAAAGAAAACTCTTTCTGTGGGACAGCGTTCCTTGCCTGCTTTTCAGTTGCCACAGAGAGGGGAGGTTCTTTAAGGCCCAAATAGCCTACCTGGTCACTGTTTCCTGTACTATTATCAAGCAGTCCCTGTCAAATGCAGTTTCCCTCCTGCTTTTCTTTTGCTCTTATTCCTGTTATCTCCTTTTTCCATCATTCTAGCATGGGATTTAAAGAAAGTAAAACAATATATGGATGGTCATTGTATAGTTTTGGTTTCACATAGCATTGTATGTAACTCACCGTAACTGGGTGAGAAAGGTATTACTGTCTACATTGTAAATGCTCAGAGACTCAGCAACTTTTCAGGTCCCACATGTAATAAAGTGACAGGAGCCAAACCCTGATGTTTGGTTCTTTCCCAAGTGGTTTGGTCTCCTACTATCACATCTAAGGAAGTGCTAAGAGAATCAACATCCTTTGTCCATAGTGACATATTAATATTCCATTTTAGAACTGTTTTTACAAACTTCATAGTCTCAGAGTGACAGTCCTGCCACACTGCCTACTCCTCCGTATGTGCATTATAAACTTGTGTGTTCCTATAGGTTATGAATGTCTTCCCATTATCATTGTTCTATCCCTCACAATACTGTACGAGGCTCTGAAAGCAACATATATGATGGTTGTTGGATACAATGTTAGTCTATACACTTCATTATGTGCCTACGATAAATATTAGATGAATGAGACTGCAGGAGACTCATACACCTATGCTTTTAATATGTTGTGGAATGAAATCTACTGAGCATGTGTGTCATTCAATAAAACAGTAGAGTGAGGAAAAAGGCATCAGACAGTCCATCCTCCTGAGATACATTCTTCAGCATCCCTGGATTATGGCTTTTGGAACTTCTAAGTAGTCTGCAACCTCCTTGAAGACAAGAACTGAGTCTGTTGTTTCTCTGATGCCTCGAACATTCCCTGGCCTATTGTTCCTGCCACTTGAAAAATATGTGTGAAATTACTGAATGTGCTAAGTTCTCAGCATTTTTTCAGACTGTTGTTACTACTGCTGCTCACTGTTGAACCCTGCATGGTTCTTAGATTGCAACCAGTATCGGTCTTCTGCTCCTGGGTTTCCTGGTCCTGATCCAACATTTTTTTCTTCCTTTTCCATCTCTGCAGCTCCTGCTTTGCATCATGCACAATTTGATGATTAGAAGCATAGCTGGGAGGAAGGTGAGAGTTGTGGGAATGGTGGGCAGTTGTTGTTCTGAGCATATCTCCATAAGGGAGATGTGACAGTTAGAACTAAGGTGAAATGACGTATGAGGAAGAGACACAAAAAGCAAGGCCATGAACCTATAGAGAAGGTATTCAATGGGTAGCACTGATGGCTCAGGCCCCATCCAGGCTGGCCTGCAGGTGTGTATCACATCCTCCTGATTAATCCAATGGATAAATTATACCTTGGAGCCAATTATACCTCTGATATTCCTAAGGACAGAGTGGTTCTCCTTTGGGCAGAGTCAGGCCCTCTGTAAGCATCAAATTGTAACATGTAAGAAATGTTGTCTTGTCTGCCAGGGAAGTTCATTAAAGATTCAGTATCCACTCTTTTACTGGAGGCTGGTCATGTAGGTTCCCTTTGCCAGACACATTCCCAAGTCCAGACTCACTGAAGGAAAGCAGAGGTTCAGCGTAAGCCACACTGATTGTATGGTTTAGGCACACTGGGCCTCTATTATCACTTAGGGAATGTGGGAACCCTCCTGAAATCCAAGTTCCCAGATGTCAGCCAAAAGGTGTCTTGCAAGCAGTCCTTGGTAAGAATAGCAATCTGAGGTCTACTGTGTTAACTCCTTTTTTTCACACCACTCCGGCTTCAGATTTTTCTGTGGAGTTGGCTAAGGTGCCAGACCTACATACAGGATGCAGGGGCAGTGGTCCCATCATTCTCTCTACTTAATCCACCACTCTGGCCCCTGCAAAATTTAGACAGCTCCTGCAGGATGACAGTGGACGAGGGCAAATTCAACCAGAGTAGCCCTGTCTTCAGCTGCTGTGCCACATGTGATATCTTTGCCACAGCAGGTTAATGTGGCTATGGGGATACAGTATCAATCTACTGATCTAGTGGGTGTATGCTTTTCTATCCCTGTAAGCAAACAGGATCAGAAACAGTTCAGATTCACATGGAATGAACAATAAGCTATGTTAACTCCCTTGTATTTGTTATAATTGAAAGAAACCTTGACCAGGTAGACATTCTACAGAAAAGAACTAAGCTTACTATATTGATGGAATCTATCAATCCAATGGGATGAACACAATGTGACTGGTAAAACTGAGGCCTTAATAAAGTGTTCTAGAGGGTGAAGATAAAACCTGTGAAATTCAGGGGCCAACTTGTCAGTAAAACTCTGGAGGAGGAGTGTCCAGTGATCAGGAGCATGGTAGGAGATTCCTTCTGAAGTAAAAGACAAATTATTACAACTTGTATCTCCCACTCTGAAGAAGGAAACATAGTGCCTACAGGCCTCTCTGGCTTCTAAAGGCAGCATATTTCACATCTAAGAATACTGCTCTCGGCTGTAGATCTGGGTGATATGAAAGGCTGCCAGTTTTGAGTGAGGCTCAGTGCAGGAAGGGAAGGTCTATATGGTGGTGAAAGCAAGCCTGCCACTTGAGTCATTTAACCTAGTAGGTCCATGATACTAGCATTATTGGTTGAGGGAAAAAATATGAAAGAACTTAAAACCACTGTATACATACTCTTCATTTTTTTTTCTCATTTTATTGAACAACTGTATACAAACCACACAGAGCACATTACTGGAGAAAATATGTATTTCTCGAACATATAATGGATTCTTCCATTCTCAGTTATTTCTGTAATAATTTTACCTTTTTATTAACACTAAAAATATACTTTAATACATTTCAAATTTTCTCAAATTAAAGACTATGGTGTAATTGTGGTTGGTTAGATTTAGCAACTAAATTCTACTTCCAGAGATTTAAACTTGATATGGAGAAAAGTGCCATATCAAGAAAAGTCCTTCGTACCTGATTTGGTGCTGAGATTGCACTGGTGGATTGGTTTGTTCCAGGATCCAGAGACCACTACAAGTTTTAAAAGCAAAATGAGACTCTTGGGTTGGCCTTGGCTGCTTGAAGAACTTTGGATGGGGGAAGATTGGTTTTGCTTTGCACAGAACAGTTTTTCCCCAGGCTAGACTGGAATCTCTGGAACTGAGGACTGAGGTATTTACTGTATTCAGGCATTTGTTTGGGGTGGCAGGTGGGGAGGATCCTATTTCTTATATCAGATTTCTACTGATAATCACTTCTCCATAAGAATTAAGAGGAAATGGGTAGTTCCAGGTCCTTGACGATACCAATATTTTTGCCCCCAGTTACCAATTTCTCAGTTGTACTACTAATAATGAAAAAGAACAGAAGGACTGAGCTCACTGTGAACACAAGCCATAAGCATGACTGTGGCAGCTGTAATAGTGGTAGAAACTGGGACTTGACTCTAGGAATGGTCTCCGGGACTTGCTTTTTCGAAGCAGCCAGTAGGGAGCTAATATTTGGATATACTGTGTTTGGATTTATCCTCTTACTTTTCTCCATTGTCTGCTGACTTTAATTTTTATACTCAAAAATAGGGTGAGGGAAAAAGTCTCCATCTCTATCACAGTAGCTTCATAAAACCTAGTATCATATCCAAACTTCCCATTAGAATGTCCATTATGAATTCAAAATTAAATAACTAAAATAAATAATTGGTAGCTAATGACAGTTTTTGTAAGGTGGTAGAAAGATATGACCTCAGTGATTTTTTTCTTAGCATAATGCTTCTCTCTCAAGTGTGGGTAAAATCCCATTTAGAGGGAAGGTCTGGAATCCTACATAAAAATATAGCATGCATTAACATAGAAAATTCTTAAATGCAAAGAAAATTTAAGTGATCATATCTTTGCTGATATTAATATAACACAAAATTTCAATGACCATTTTAGCACAAAATGCATTTTCAGTTAACACACTGAAACTGATACTCAAATTCTAACTACTATAACATAGGCATCTGAATGAGGTTCACATATATATGTACATGTACTTCAAAGTAGAATTTGGCTTTGGGCTAGTAATTTTTATTCTAACCCACAGTATTTATGACACTTAATTTCAGTTGTTTTTTAATTTTATTTTATTTTATGTATTTTTTTTCACTTGTTTTTTAATAAGAAATTAGGAGAAAAGCTAAATTTCTGACACTTGGATCAATCAGAAAATAGCAATGAGTTACCTTTTATATATTCAATAAGAAGCTGTTCGAAAGCTGCTATTTTACTTGCCTATTTCTCCAAATAAAAGCCCTTGGACACTAATCTACATTCCTAATTAAGGAAAATATTCTAACTCTTTCTCCAATTTCTATCTCAACGGGAAGAGCCACAATCATTTTTTTTAAAGGCATATAAAATTATTTATTGACCACTGTTTACCAGTTATTTACAATAAAGTAAACAATATACAGTTGGGTAACATTCTGATCACGACAAAGTCACTGTTTTCCCTGGCTTCTGCTGAACCAGTAACCCGAATACTGAGACTGACCTACATATAAGAAATGAATTGGGGTAAAGAAAAACATGCAGGTCAAGAGTTTAGATTACAAAAGCTTGTTTACTCATTTATTCTGGCAGGTCCTAAATTGCCAACATCTCTTAACTGATTAGATTTCCACGAATGGAGTCTCAGACATTCCATGAGTCATGATCGATATAGCCTAGGGATTTCAACTTCTTGTAAGGGAATGGGGTTCACTATAAAGAACCTTTAAATGTCCACTTAACTGTCTTGCTTGTCTAATTAAAACACACAAGGACTTGTCTAGTTTTTTTCATTTGGATGGGGAGGTTGTTGGTAGCGATTAACATTTTCCTATATAGGACTCTCTAAATAAATTTGGGATTTGCATGTCTGTAAATATGGATTCTCATATGGTTGCTTTTAAATTGTCCACTTAATTATAACATTATTTAATCTGAAAGGCTATGGCTTCAGGAAATCTTTCAACTTAACCTGAAGTGATTTATTTTTAGGTTACTCAAAATCATAGCATCCCATAAACATGGGCTTATCCATGGTTGTGAAATGTTTTTTGTTTTGGTGAATGTTTTTTAAAAAGAAAATTAAAACCATTTACAAGTGTATTTTGTGTATACACACAAAAAAAACCCAATAAAAAAAAACTCAAAAAGGTCCTTAGGCATGAATGAAACACAAGTTCTCATTACCTACAGCATTTAGAAAAACTGTTATCTAATGCAGAGAAAATAATATACCATGATATCAAAATGTTCTTTTCTGATAAAGGAAGCCACTACAGAAATCTTTTATTTGTTCAAAGTAAACAGTGCTATACAAAAAAAACCCAACATATCTCCCCTGCCCCACAAAACTCAACAACTCCCCCAATACCACTTTAAAACGAACATATCAAACTTGATTTTCAAGAGAATGTAGTTATTTCTCCACACTAGTAAGTCAAAAAAACAAGACCTGGGTTTTATATATATGTATAAATATATATAAAAAGCAATGCAAACACAATTACTGGGCTTCATCTTCTGGACACGAATGCCAAGTTAGTCTCTCTTCATAAAAAGCAATTACAATTTGAGGACACTTTATATTTGCCTCCTTTGCGAGCACCAAGTCTGCCTCATCTGAATCTTTCCATTTCATAAGAAACATTAATTCTCCACTGCTGTCTGTGGCACCAATTATTCGTTCAGGATCAAGACCTCTGGCAAAGCCTCTTGGTTTATCAGCAGCATCTCTTTTCTTCTTTGATTTGCTATCATCAGATTCACTGTCAGATAAAGATTTTCTTTTTGTACCATCTTTTTCTTTACCAGCTTTTTGAGAATTAAGAAATGCTTCAATTAACTCTGGACAATCTAAATTTTCTTCAGGTTCCCAAGTATTGTCAGCATCTGTAAATCCCTTCCACTTCAGGAAATACTCCACCTTCCCATTCACTACACGTTGGTCTAGTACTTTTTCCACCACAAATTCTTCAGGCTCTGCCTCTTCAACTTTTTTACTCTTCTCATTCTGTTTTTTCCCCATTTTTTGCAATGTAGTTTTATTGGAGGCCATTTTTTATTGCAGACTTGAAGAGCTATTATTCACCGCCTCCGAGCTGCTCCGGGTCCCTGCTCTGCGGCGTCTCCTCCACAATCATTTTTTTAATGGTTTCTTCTATACTTTATATTTTTTAAAATATTAGCAAGATTACTTTGTAAAATATAAAGTGGCATTAAAAATATTCAGCTGGTACTGGCATTCAGATTTTGAAGATACATCTTTATTGATGAACTAGCAGCCATTAAACAAAATGTTCAGAAGAACTGTAAGCAACTAGTCATTTAAAAACCAGATTTATGACTTTTTTTGCTTGTTTAAAGCTATGCTGGCTTCCATCAAAGTGCTCCTAGTGCGGAGGAATGATGTACTGAGGAGGAGTGATGCACTGAAAAGCTGAGGCCTCATCAGGGAGCATTTTAACTCGGCTCTGAACCATTTTAAAAGCCAAAAGATCTGCACCATATACTATTCGCAGGCTCAGTACCATGGGATGCCTCATAAAAAGATCTTTTGGTATTATTGTTATCAAAAGTACCCTGGATTGGATCTAAGATAAACATGAGTTATAAACAAATACTGCTTTATAGTAAAATCCAGGTATAAAGTATAAGTCAACATACTTACCAAAGCATACATAATAAGTAAAGCCAAAAATGTTAAAAAATTTGTGAAGCCAAAAATCTGATGCTGCTAAGATTAAGTGTCTAGTTCCTTATACCACCACTAAATGTGGCTAATTTGATACCATTTCCTTAGTCCTGCAGAATTTTTTAAATCATTTGACATCTTACAGTAGTGACCTGGCACTAGTTTTGGTCTATAAAAAACACAGTTGTCATGAGCCACACAAAAACATGATAACTAGCACAAATTCCTGCACATCTGCACATCTTCAAAGAACTCTTCAAAGAACTATAATGCAGAAGTGGTGCTGCAGAGGATCCAAAGCAGCACTTGAAATAATGGATACTATTTAATGATATGGTAAATAAGAATTATTTGCTAAAAAGCCATACCAATGTTAATTTTAGGTAAAACATGAAATTGTCTCATGAAATACAGTCCCGTTCTATGCTCTCCTGACAATACTCCCAACAGAAAGCTTCCAGTCTATTTGCTGTTGCTTGGCTGATGAGACATTCATCCTTTAGTTCCCTGATTGTCTTCCTCAGTGATTTTTGGAAACTTTTTTCTCGGTCTAAAACATTCTGCAGACTTTTCTTGGTATCCTCTAGCTCGCTGATCACATGATCTAATTTATGCTTAAGTTTCTTTGGACTGTCCATTACACTGTAGCTATGTTCCTAAAAATATAAACACCAAGTTATTACACCAGACAAATAGTTAGATAAAAGTTTATAATTAGGCCGCAGCTGTTTCTCCATTTATGATGCTTAGAGAAGGTCTTTCAGTTGGTGATACCTGGAGGTTTAAAGAAGATGGGAAGAGGATGGGGTGGAAGCCCTATTTTGAGTGCCTATGGCCTCCTTCCTTTGTCTAAGGCTAGGCACACATAAGGAACGCAGAACCCTTTCACACTTCTTATGAGGGGTAGGTAACTGCTATGAACACTGGGATACTTGTAATGACTATCCAGGTTTCATTCCCTCTGTGTGGGGTTGCTAAATATAAGTTTTAACTATCAAACACACTTAAGTTGTTAAACCTTTAGCTGAGTTACTTTATACTGATGAATAGTTCACTTTAAAACAGATGTTAAGAAAGGGGAACTGGAGTCAGGTCCTCAGGCTGGGTGTTATGGATTTTGAGAGGACTCAGATCTTGGGTTTTTAGAGAGGTAACTTAAGCTCTCTCAATATTTATTACGGTTATGCTTAAGTTTTCTGGGTATACCTTTTTTCATTCAAAAATAGGAAAAATAACACTGACATATCTTAGAAGGGTATTATAAAATAATTTTGAAAAGCTGTAACTTAGTACTAAAATTGGTGAGAGAACTTTTGCTTCCAGACATGATGAAGAAACAGAGACTGGATTGATTCTTATCTGAAAAAAACCAACACATGGACAAAGACATAAAAATATGTTTTGGAGATGGATAAAAGGCAAGGAAGGCAGCAATTATGGAGAGATCGGAAATGGGTGAGCCCTAGGGGAGTTTCTAGGCCTCAGTGCAAGGAGGGCAAACCCAGGCAGAGCTTGGTGTACTGAGTTGAGGGGTTAGTGCAAAGTGTCCAGGGAGACCAAGGTAGCTCAGTACACAGGACAAAGTATTAGAGAGGAGACTGCTGTACACAGAGAACTGTGGAGATCTTTAGACACTCCTCTTCTAGTATTACAGAGTAAGATCAGTGCATGCACGTAAGGAACTGCTTAAGGCTGAATCAAGAATGACCAGAAAAGCCTAGGAGTGCCCTATGCTCACAGGGCATGGCCACTATTCCCATCAGCCAGGCTAGAAAATTCCAAGATTCATGGGGCATTGAGAATATACAAAACCGTCTTGCCTCTGAACAGACTAAGCACCATTCCAGTCATGCTTAACAAAGAAAAACCTGAAAGGATCAAACTGTTTCCAAATGACTCAGTGGTACCCCAGAACAAAGCTCAAGAATACAGGATACAAAAATATCCATCAAAGTAAAATCCACAATGTGAGGCACACAAAACTTAACCAAGTATGCATATAAGTGAGAAAATATATACCATAATAAGAGATAAGCCAATCAATGGAAACAAACCCAGACTAATATAAATGTTAGAATTGGCAATGGAATTTAGAAAGTTATTAAAACTGTATTCTTTTTGTTCAAAAAATAAGAGATGTAAAAGATAAAGAATCAAATGGAATATCTAGAGATAAAAATTACAATGTGTAAGGTGAAAAATACAATGGATGGAATTAATGGCAGATTAGACATTTCAGAAGAAAAGATTAGTAAAAGTGAAAATAAAACAATTATGAACTATCCAGAATGGATTACAGAGAGAAAAGGGAATATTAAAAAAGTCAAAACATAAAAAACAAAAAGTTAACAGAGTAGCAGTGAGTGGTGGCATTATTGAGGCAGCCTAAAATACCTGTAATTAGAATCTCCAGAGGAAAGGAAAGTTGAGATAGAAAGAAATGTTTGAAGAAATCATGACCAAAATTTTTCCAAGTTTGAGGAAAACTATAAACACACAGATGAAATTCAACAAATCCCAAGCACAAGAAACATGAACAAATGAAAATTATGGACATCATAATCAAATTCAAACCCACTGGAAAATAAAAATTCTTAAAAGCAAATAAAGATTTGGAGGATAAAGATAGGTATGACAGTAATTTTTCATTAGAAAAAATACATGCGAAAATACAGTAGAAAAATACCTTTAAAGAATTAAACCCCAAAACTATCAACCTAGAATTAGATCAGTAATGAAAATTTATTTCAAAAATGAAGACTAAAAAAAGACTTTTTTCAGAAATATGAAAGCTGAAAAAATTTATCAACAGCATAGCTATAAGTACACTGTAAAAAATGTTAAAGTCCTTCAGGCACAATGATACCATGTGGAAATATAGACTTACACAAAGAAATGAGAAGTCCTGGCAAATGTGATGACATGGGTAATGTATACAATTTGTTCCTTATTATCTAAATCTCTTTAAAAGATAATTTACTATTTAAACAGAAATAATTACAGTGTAGTATGTAGTTTATAGCATATGTAAAAGTGAAATGTATGAGCAGTAGCACAAAGGTTGGAAAAAGAGAAATGTCAGCTTATCATTTTAAGATTTTCATACTACATGTTAAGGGGAATATCACTTGAATATTGCCTGTGATAAGTTGAAGACAGATGCTATAGACCCAAAAGCAACTACTAAAATAAAATAGTTATAGTTAATAAGTCAAAAATGGGATATAAAATGTAATCATAAAAACATTCAGTTAATCCAAAAGAAAGCAGAAAAAGAAGAAAATAGGAACAAAGGAAAAATGGAACAAGTAGGAAACAAGATGACAGATTTAAACAAAACCATATCAATAATCATATTCAGTATAAATGGTCTAAATAACCCAATAACCCAGAAATTCTCATATTAGATTAAAAACAAATCATGACCCAAAAGTATATGCTGACTACAAAGAATGCACTTCAAAGATAAAAAGACTCAAATAGGTTCGAAGTAAGAGGGAGATACAGAGTTTCCTCAATCTATGATGGGGTTACTACCTGATTAAATCCATCACAAGTTGAAAATACCATAAGTGAAAAATGCATTTAATACATTTGACCTACCGAACATCATAGTTTATCCTACTCTACCTTAAACATGCTAGTCTACCTTAAATTTACATAGCCTTCAGATGGGCAAAATCATTAAAAAAAAATCTTGATTTATAACAAAGTACTGAATATCTCATGTGATTTACTGAGTACTGAACTGACAGTGAAAAACAGAATGGTTGTATGTGTATCGGTTGTTTACACTCATGACAGCAGGCTGGCTGTGGATTGCCACTGCCTCACAGCATCATGAAAGAGGATTGTATTGCCTATATCACTAGCCTAAAAAAAGATCAAAATCCAAAACTCAAAGTATGGCTTATACTGAATGTGTATCACTTTCACACCATCTAAAGTTGAGAAATCTTAAGCCAAACCATCAAAGGTAGGGGACAGTCTGTACATGGATATAATACTAATAAAAAAAGAGAACTAGAATGGGTATATTTCTATTAGAGGATAAAGGTCATTTCTTCATAATAAAGGGGTTAATTTATCAAGATGTAACAATTCTAAATATTTAGTATCTAGTAATGGTGCTGCAGAATGTAACAAGCAAAACTTGATGACTCCAAGGAGAATCAGACAAATCCACAATTATACCAGAAGATTAAACACCTCTCTCTTAATGAGAGAACAAGTAGACAATTTAGTAAGGATGAACAACACTATCAATTTTACCTAACTGATATTTCTGTAACATTCCAGCTAACATCAGTAGAATGCACATTCTTTGCAAATGCACACAGAAAGATAGACCATATTCCAGGCTACAACTTTCAATAAATTTAAAGACATTTCAAGCAATTTCAAGCCATACAATGTATATTCTCCAGCTACAACAGAAGTAAAGTAGAAATTTATAGAAAGACATCTGGAAAATTCCCCAATATATGGAAACTACATGGCGCACTTCTAAATAACCCATGGATCAAATAACAAATCAAAATAGAATCTGGAAGTGTTCTGAACTAAATGAAAATGAAAACAAACCACATTTCCTTTGTGGAGTGCTGCTAGAGCAATATTTGGGAGAGAGTAATAACACTAAATGTCCACATTAAAAGAGAAGAAGCCTTAAATCAATGACCTCAACTTTCATTTTAAAAAGTACTGAATAAGAAGAACGAAAATAATAAAGATAAGTGGAAATTAATGAGGTAGAAAACAAAAATGACCAAAGAAGTGAGAAAATCAATGAAAGCTATTTCTCTGAGAAGATTAATAAAACTCATAAATCTCCAGGCAGACTGATCAGCAATAAATGAGAACAGCAACAATTTACCAATATCAGAAATGGGAGAGCTGATGTCACTACAGAGTCTACAGATATTAAAGGGATAATAAGGAAATGTTATGAATAATTTTAAATTAATAGCCCTGCCAACTGAGATGAAATGGATAAATAATCCTTTGGAAGATACAACTACCAAAAAAACTTCCCTACAAAGAAAACTGCAGGCCCAGACAGCTTTACTGGGGAATTCTGCCAAATATTTGTAGAAGAAATGATACCGATTTTATGTAAACTCTTCCAGAAAATCATAAAAGGAGACAATGTTTTCCAACTCATTCACTGAGGTCAGCATTACTCTGATCCTGAAACCAGACAAAGACATTATAAGGAAAGAAAACTATAGGCCGTAATCCCTCTTGAACATACAAGGAAAAATTCTAAGTAAAATTTTAACAAATTGAATCCAACAAAATATAAAAGGGATAAATACATCATGAAAAGTAGGGTTTTTTCCAAGGCTAGTTTAACATTCAAAAATCAATTGATGTAACTAATCATGTTAACAAACTAAAGAAGAAAAACCTTATCATTTCAGTAGATACAGAAAAAGCATTTGACAAAACTAACATTCACTTCTGATTAAAGACTCTCAGCAAACTGGGAATAGAAAGGCACTTTCCCAACCTGATAAAAAGCATTTACAAAAAACCTACAGTAAACATCATATTTAATGGTGAAAGACTAAATTCCTTCCTCCAAAAAATCAGGAGTAAAGCATGTAGATCAGCATTCAGTAGTTATCTTCAGTATAGCCCTGGAGGTTCAAGACAGTGCAATTAAGCAAGAAAAAGAAATAAAAGGAATCCATATTTGAAAGGAAGAATCAAAATTGTCTTTAATGACAGACATGAAATCTAACAGCCTCTACAAAAAAGCTTTTATAACTAATATGAGAGTTTAGCCAGTTTGGCAGATACAAGTTGGTATACAAAAATCAACTGAATTTCCATACACTAGTAGTAAACAAAACAATACCAGTTATAATAGATGTCCAAACATTAAAATGCATAGGGATAAATTTGACAAATGAAACGAAAGACCCATACACTGAAAACTAAAAAAATATTGCTGAGAGAAGTTAAGAAACCTAAATAAACAGAGAGATATAATGAATTCATGGGTTGAAAGACTGAACAAAGTTTTATAAGATGTCAATTCTTTCCAAAGGATCTGTAGATTCAACACAATCCAAATCAAAATTTCAGCACACATTTTTATAGAAATTATTACAAAGTGACTCTAAATTCATATAAAAATGGAAAAGATCTAGAATATCCCAAACAACTTGGGAAAAAAATAAAGCAGGAAGACTAACATTGCCTGGTTTTAATAATTGTTATAAAGCTATAGTAGTCAAGATAGTAAAACAGACCTGGATTCTAGGCCTGGCTCTAACATGATAAGCAATGAGATGAATAAATAAGTGCAAACTTGCATATTCTGTATGTGTATGACTATTTTTGAAGAAAAGCTATAGATATAACTACTTTATTGGATATTTGCATATAGAAATATATTACCTAAAGGGAGGAATTAAGCATTGCATTTTCTGGGTAGAAATATCCTGTGAAAGTATTCTTTGAACTAAATATGTAATGAAAGGATTAACTACCACTATATTATTATTGTATATACATATAAATTATAATGGCCCTGGGAAGCATTATTATTTTTGGACATTATATATTAAAAAAAGCCTTAGATACCTAAGCGCCCAGTTTAATTCTAATGGAGAAGACATCTTAAAAATCAACATTAGCTCAGTAAATTAGTAACTTTACTTACAAAAATGAATTGGGATTGGAATTCTTCAATACATGAGGAAGCACGAACATACTGGTGATTGTGGTTTGTGACTGGCAGGGTCTCGAGGGTGAAGTTTTTCCTACAGTGAAGCTCTTCTGTTTTCTCCTATTAAGAATAGTTAATAAGAATTATTTTTCTTTTCTTTCTTAAATTTTTATTCCTTTTTGTCTGTGTGCATAGCTTTCTTAACATAACTGTATTTATACAGTATTTCTTTTCATGGAAATTTACTGGCTTTTAAAAATCAGTACATTTTAAATTCTACTAAGATTAGTTTAAAGGAACTCCCCAAACATAACTCTGAAGTTCATCTGGAAACACATATTTTCCTAAAAAAAAGGAAGAGTGATAATGAGGGGGAGGATATGCCCTACCAACTATTAAAAATACATCACACAGTAACAATAGTTAAAATAATGGGCTACTTTCTTAAGACCAGATATAAAAATCTAGAAATAGATGAAACAGATAAAAGGCCTTAGGATAAAAAATGGCATTCTAATTAAGTGGAGAAAGGCTATAAATCATGTAAAAACAACTAATTAAGAAAAAGTACTATTCTTTTTACATAATAAGTCATAATGAATGAAATTCTATGCACTGAAAATTTATGTAAAAATGAAAACCATGGGGAACTAAGGGAAAAAAAGGGAATATTTATATAACCGTAAACTGGGGAAGGGTAAAGTCAGACAATTCAAAAGAAAATATAGAATTGACTACTTAAAAAAAAAAGTCTGAATTTCATTATAACATTTTGAATGTTAAACCAACCCCATAATTAGAACTAAAGACAAACAACAAAAATTGCGACAAAAATGGCAATTAAATGTTTAAATTGATTCATATCTTCAATATTTTGTTTTTATAAAATAGCTTAGAAAAAGATGAAAATACAAAAAGACCTGAATAAGTAACTTATGAAAGAAGGAATACAAATGTCTAAGGAAACACATGAAAAATGTAGAAACTCACTAATATTCAAAGATAAATTAAAACAGTAAGAAGCCGTTTTTACCTGTCAGTGTTAACAAAGGTTAAAACACAACTGAGCATTAGGGTGGACACTTTTATGCAGAGCTAGTAGGGGAGTAGACTGGTACAAGCTTTCTGGTGGGCCTTTGGGAGATCTGTATCAAAAGCAAAGCTGGAATTCTACAATGCAAAGAAAATAAATGGACTACTATTACACACTACAATGTGGACGAATCACACAAAATGATGAGCCTAAGTATCTAGAGTGCATACTGTATGACTCTACATAACTGATGGTGAGATAGGTCAGGATAGTAATCCTCTTGCGGTGTAGTGACTGGGAAAGAACGAGGGAGGCTTTTGGGCACTAGTAACGTTCTGTATCTTAATCTGAGAGGGGTTACATGAGTGTACAATTGATCCTTTGAATAAAGAGGGGGTTGGGGCACTGATTCTGCATAGTTGAAAATCTGTATATAACTTCTGACTCCTCAAAAACTTAACGATTAATAGTCTACTGTTGACCAGAAGCCTTACAGATATGAACAGCTGATTAACACATATTTTGTGTATTGTATGTATTATACACTATGTTCTTAAAATAACTAAGCTAGAGATAAGAATGTTTTTTCAGATTGTCAACAATCTCTAAAAAATTTTCCAATATATTTACTGAAAAAAGTTGGCATATAAGTGGACCTGTGAGGTTCAAACTTGTGTCCTCCTGGACAACAGTTCTCAACTGAATTCACTCTGAGAATTCACTGTTCTGTACACTTATGATGTGTACACTTTTCCACATATATTTGTTATACTTCAGTAAAAAGTTTACTTATAAAAATTGACGTGAGGTTGCTCTTAAAAACGTGATCCATAGTTCTGTAACACTACTATGTGGAGTGCTTGTTCAAAAGTACAGGTTTCCGGATTTCAACTGAAGCTTACTGAATCAAATTTTCTTGGAGTGGGGCACAAGATTCTCCATTTTAAGCAAGCTCCCTGGATAATTCTTATGTAGATTCTAGTGTGAAAGCTTCAACGTCTCTAGGACAAAATTTCTTCAAGTAGTAAAATAAGAATAGTAACAGTATTTATTTCATATGGTTGTTGTGAGGACTAAATGAGTTAATATGTATGCAAAGTGCTTAGAATAGTGCCTGGCACATAGTAAGCCCTATATAAATGTTTTTTAAAAAAGAGCAAATTACATTTGTGGAGTATAACAACAAAGCAAAACTGAAGGAACAAAATAGCAGCAGACTCACAGACTCCAAGAAGGCACTAGCAGTTATCAAAGGGGAGGGGTGTGGGAGGGCAGGTGGAGAGGGAGGGAGAAGGGGATTGAGGGGTATGATTAGTGCACATGGTGTGTGTGGGGTCACAGAGAAGACAGTTTAGCACAGAGAAGAAAAGTAGGGACTCTGTGGCATCTTACTACACTGATGGACAGTGACTGCAATGGGGTATGAGGGGGGACTTGATAATAAAGGTGAATGTAGTAAACACATTGTTTCTCTTGTGAAACCCTTGTAAGAGTGTATTTCAATGACACTTTAATGAAAAAAAAAAAGACTGCATAAAAAAATAAAAAATAAAAAAGAGCAAATTAAAAAAGAAGGATATACCAGTGTACTAATTATATTTTTGTTAATATAAATATAGATGAATTTGTATACAACATACACATACAAAGGACTGGAAAGATACATATTAAAGTGTTAAAAGTATTATCTCTGGATTATGTGATTTTTATTTTCTTTTTGCTTATGTTATCTAATTTCCTATAATGAAAAATTTCTGTTATAAAAGAAAGTTTCTGAAAGTTAGTAACTTATGATTTATTTATTATGTCCACATTTCTTTTGGTCCTCTTAACATTACAGCTAGATTACATACATTTATGGAAAAAACCCTTTAGAGCAAATTGCACAAGATACTATACATTTAATATGGGAAAAAGTAAGGTAGTCCCTGCTTGATCACTCAGGCCCTGGAATTTGACCAAGTGTAGAAAGTGACCAGGACTGTAAGGGAGCAGGTACACTTCTGGACTACAGATCTTCCTTGACTTACAGTAGGGTTATGTCTTGACAAACCCATCATAAACTGAAAATATCCTAAGTAAAAAATGCAACTGATACATCTAACATACTGAACATCACAGCTTAGCTTAACCTACCTTGAACATGCTCAGAACACTTACATTAGCTACAGTTGGGCAAAATTATTTAACAGAAAGCCTATTTTATAAAGTATTGAATATCTCATATAATTTATTGAATACTATACTGAGAATGGCTGTATGGGTAGAGAAGGCTGTATCAGTTGTTTCTCCTCATGGTTCCTGTGGCTCCCCTACTGTTGCCCAGCATCATAAGAGTATTATAGTGCATATCACTAGCCAGGGAGAAGATCAAAATTCAAAATTCAAGGTACGGTTTTTACTGAATGATACTGTTGCTGCACCTTCGTAAAGTCAAAAAACTGTTGATCTGGGGACCGTCTGTACTTCTCTTGTTTTCGTGATTAGGAAGGGTACCTTTCAGTGCAGGTTCATTACAATTGTTGCGGCAACCCACAGGCTCTCCCTGAATTTTTTGCATTGGCAGTCCCTCTAGTTTCAGGTAACAAATACACTTTCCGGTATATGAAGTCAAGAGAGATACAGAGGGTGAGGCAGCCAACCCATAATTAATAACACTTGAGATTTTACAGAGAATTCAGCTAGAGTTTACTTACATTAACCTTTTATTTTCTTTTTCTGATCTCTTCTCTCATTCCATTCTCCTGTGTTTACCTCCTTTGCTTTTCCTCTAGTCCTACCTAGGCTTTAAATTTAAATTTAATATTTAAGTATACTTTGGTTCAGTTAGTGGATCTGCTCTTGACTTTTGCTCCATTTTGAGGGGGGCTGGCAACCCAAAACTTCAGTTTAACCCTCTATGTTCCTCCATTTTTCAGACAAGAATCTTGAGTTACGTCAACTCCTAAAGTCACTCCACTTCACCAAACCTTAGTAATGAACAAATATTTCTGAGTGGCAACTGGTAAAATACTCCTACAACATATTATAAAAGCTGAAGCAGTAGCTTGCAAATGCAAAAACTCAAAGAATGGACTTCAAATGAATAAGCAAACAGTAACAATGTTACCAAGAGTGATGAAGGTTCTTCAATAGTACCATAAAAAATGAGTAATGATGATAAGCCATATCTCATAAACAAACCTGTAAATGAGATGGGGAATCAAAGATAGAAGGTATGACTCCAGGTTTTAATTTAACATTTGGAGCACTTCTGTCAAAATCTGTCTTCATAAAGTGCCTTGAACACAACACATCTCCTTTTTTAGGCTCCCAAATGCTTGCAGTATTCACATCAAGTCTCTTCATTGCTAATACCCATTTTCTTTTGATGTTTTCATCTGTGGGGAATCTAGAAAAAAATACAGGAGGTATTGATATTTCCTTGAATTAAGGCTGTGACTAAATGGATTCTTTAACTAGTTTAATACTCTTGGGAAATGGAATATCCAAGAAACCACCATGAATCAAGATTTTGTATCACTCAGTTTTAATAGTCATATTCTTTCTACTAATCATGGTGCAGACATATGGTCATTTCAATTTTTCTCATAAAGAATAGAAGTTTCAATGGATACTTAACACCTTATCATAAGATTTACAATTGAGTTTTCATCTACAGATGAAAATATCACTTTGGCATTTTCCTATTTGAAGTGATACCCAGAATTTATCCCACATGAAGAGAGCCCCTTGTACTTTCATCCTTCTGTCAGCATCAGAAAATTGCTTAGTACAGCATTTAATACACAACAGGTCTACAAATGGTCAGCAAATGAATGCAGAGAATAGCTACAGAGTTCTGGAGATCAGAACTATTTTGAGATATCTGGAGGCCAATAACCATATCTTTTCCAATTTTCTAAGCAGGTTTAAATCCTTTCTGGAATAAGGTAGGGTACACATATCATATTTCCTCATTCCCTAGCCAAGTAGCTAGCCGATCTTTCTCTAGCACAAAGTATAGTGCCTAGCACAAAAGCAGCAAAATAGACCTTTAGCAAATGAGTAATTATTAAATATTATTATTCCTATGTCTTATACTGTCAGAGGAATGGCTAAAATACAAAATTAGGGTCATCTTTATCCGATAAGAATCCTTGGTCTAAACTTATAATTTGTATTTTTTCCTCTACAATTTAAACTTGACTTATTTCTGAATATAAGGACAGAACATATTTGGGCAAAGATCCTTTCTTCATTCAGCCTGTAAACGACATGTAAAAATACTTAATTTCTTTGTATGTTAAAATGCAAAGTAATAATATTAGCAAAAATAAATGTGGTGGTGTTTTTGTTAACCAGCCTCTGATAACTTGGTAGGTATCTTAAACTTCTAAAGTAAATTATGAAATGTAAAGTTATCACTGTCACTTTAAATTTATCTGAAAAAGTTATTTAAGACTTGGGAATTAAAGTTCGAAATCGAAGACTTGAGTAGAACCGTCTTTTGCTTTTTATAACAGCAAAAGCTCTTGGCTTAACTACAGCGGATTCTTACACGTGAAATGTCAGTCCTTTTAACTTGGAATTTGGTAAACAGCGAGAAGCACATCCAATGGCCGAGCAACATTTCACCATGATTTTAGGAACTCATAACAGAACTGCAAGAAAATTAAAACGGTAAGAGTTAGTAACTTCAAAGCTAAGGGGAACATACTTATATTTCCCAGTATGTGAGATCATGTTAGAAAGCCAAAGGCATGTATTTCCTTCCAACACCTGCAGCTTTACTCAAAAAATTTCCAGGGACTTGGCTCTTTAATAAGGCAAATCATATTTAGCTATGCATTCTGAGGCGTCTGATTCCAATTATATAGGCTTGTACATTTTCCTTCCACTGCTTCGTAGAAGCACCTCGTCTCTGTGCCACAAGGCCTTTGCACACTAACTCCTACTTCTTTCAGCTCCTGTTGCTTCCCCAGGGAAACCTTCCTTGACACCCAGATTAAATCAGATCCTCTCTAGTACTAGCTCTCACAGAATACAAACTTCTCCTTCTTGGCATTCCTCAAAGTTGTAATCGTACATTTATTTCAGTGATTCTGATTAATGTCTTTCTCCCTCACCAGTCTGTGAGTTCCATGAGGGCATGGTGGGGCGTGTGCTTTTTCTTTTTGTCCTCATGGCTGAACCGGTGACTGGCACATAGTAAATGTGAATTCATTATTCTGAAGGAATGAAAAGCAAGTAAAGGCGGAGAGACGTAGGGTAGAAGCAGGTCGAGGTGCTCGCCGGTGCCAGCGCACTCCGCAGCAGCAGCAACGAGCGCGCGCGCCCCTGCCTCTGCGAGCGGAGCGCAAGGGCCCGGCGGAGCTCCGCCCCCTTCTCGAGGCTCAGGGCCGCGCAGGGAGAAAGGGAGGGGCCGCCTTGTCAGGTGCGGACGCGGCCGGGCAGCGTCCCTTCCTCAGAGGCCACGGACGTCTCCGCACCGCTGCCGTTCTCCTCGCCCAGAACCACGCCCAGGGGCTGGGCAGGTAGCGATGGGGGAAAAAGAAGAGGCAACCTAAGAGTTATTACCGTTAGCAGCGACGGCAGCATTAACATCGACGGCAGAGATTGCGTCTCCGTCCACTTCCGCCCCGTCACCCTGGGAACCGGAAATCCGGATCACGTGATCAACCGCCATATTGGCTCTGGGAGAAGCTGCAGCCGGGAAGGGGTGTGGTGGAGCTACGCAGCTTCTCTGGGCGTGGTTTTCATCCTTGGGGGAAGGGTCCGCGAAGTGTGAGGGGAGGTGGAGGAGATGGCGACCTCGGCCCTGGAACATGGCGCCCGCGGCCAGGAGCGAGGGCGCCGAGGCTGCGAGCACTATGACAGAGGATGTCTACTAAAGGTGACGACTTCAATGGACTTTTCCCCTACAGACTTCCGCCGGGCCCGGCTCTGGGCGGGGTGGGCAAGGAGGTTAGGCATGGGTTTGGGAGTGTTTATCAGGATACCTTTTTCACTTCGGAGTGGGTTCCTGTTGTAGAGAACGTTTTTGGCAAGGTCCCCACCTTTCGTCCTGTTTTGTGCTTTGCAAGTAGAGCCTTGCTTGGGAAGATCCTGGGCTTGCACACATTTATTTAGTCTTCTGCTCCTGGAAGTAGACTGAGGCAGACCCTGTCCAGTGCTGGCTTTCCCCAGGATCGCGTTCAGGTTTGTGATAGAATAATGAAGACGGAAGGGATAAGCAAGTGGAGAATCAGAATACGATTTCAACCCATATGATAAATAAGTTTTACATCTTGCCAGCATCATTTTAGACTACGAGTATGCCTAAACCTACGAGGAGAAAATGTGTATGTGAAATAGGAAGACAATCGTGTAATTGCCACCAAGTAGGAAATTATGTCTAGCAAGGTGCCTAGTATGCATATTGTTACTTTTGCTGTTTCCTTTTAGAAAAATTCCTAGTAAGTCTAGAATTAAAAAAAATAGACATCTATCCAATTAAAGTTTACTGATTTTCTTTTTTTGGCAAGAAGCAATTTAAAGATTTTACTTAAAAAGCCTGAGGTTCAGAGTCATGCAGCCGTACCCCCAAATCTTAGCTCTGCTGCTTAATAGCCCAGTGCTTTTGAGCAAGTGCCCCATATTATAAAATAGGGGTGTTAGAAGTTCTTGTTTCATAAAGAAGTGTGACACCTGTAAGGGCAATCTGAGGCCTTCCCTGTGGGCCATGGTTAGGTGACCTTATCTCCCTGCACTGGATGAAGCTTTTCAAGGTTGATTATTTACCTAGTGTTGTGTAAAGAAATTGAATGCTATCCTTATGATTATGTTTCCAGTGAGCTGTTCTGTTACTCTTTCAAGCTTGAGGTCTATAACTGAACTTAATATTTTGTTCCCCCACTCCACCCCAAACCACACAAATACATCTGTGTTTCATAATGCTAAGGTACTTGGCTCTGAGTATCAAATGGTGCTGTTAGTAAGGTAAGGACTGAAAATTGACCTTTAAATTTGGCAAGGAGGCCACTAGTGATCTTAATGAGAAGTTTTAGGGGAGAGATTGGGACAATGCCTTTTTGGAGTGGATTCAGGAGAGAATGGGAGTACTGGAACTAGAAGGAGCCTTTAGAGACATTTCTTGGGGTTTTGCTGTAAAAGAGCAAGAAAAAAATGAGGTTGTGGTTGCTGGGAGATGTGGGATCATGGGATTTTTTTTTTTACCTTTTAAGACGAGAGGTATTTTTGCATGTTTGTATATTCTTGTAAATGACCCAATAAAATGAGAACATTTATAATGCAGGAGGGGGTGGGAAACTGTAGGTAGGAGCACTGTTCTCCAGTAGCCTAAGAGAAGATGGAATCCACTGCAGAAGTGGAGTTGGCTTTAGATAAAAACACGAACTGTAGGCTATGTAACAGCAGGAAACATGAGAGTGTGAGGTACACTTGCAAGTAGGTTGATAGAGTTTGTAGAAGGTGTTCTCTTTTGATACTTTCTGTTTTCATAGTGAAATAAGCAAGGTTGTCAGCATAGTGTAGGAGGGAGAAAGAGGTGTTTGAGGCTTAAAGAGAAGATGTGAAATAATTATCTAGATCCTAGGTCCTAGACTAGAAAAATGAAGTAATTGACTAGGGAGACATGGTATTAAGAGCCCACTTTTTATTAGTGGTTTTGACTTTGAAGTGAGGTCAGTTGGTATGGTGGTGATTTTTCTTTAGCTATATATCTAGCTGTTCCTATATAGGTTAAGTAGGAGAGAGTTGGATTTAATCAGATTTGGAATTTTGGGTAGGTGAATATATAGAAGAGAGAAGGAAGGAGCTCTAGGGTATGTGCAAAGGAAGAATTGAAGTGAGTTGGAAAGAGGGGAGATAGTAGTTAAAGAGATTTTCATGCATGAAATTAAGATGCAAATAGGATTCAGTTCTTGTTCTAGAGCAGTGGTTCTTAGAGTGTGGTAAATGGACCCCTAGGGATTTCTGAGGCCATGTTGGGATCCTCAAGGTCAAAAGTACTTTTTAATACTGAGACATTATTTGTCTTGGCAAGTGTGTACAAAAGCAATGATTTAAACTGCTGGTACCTTAGCATGGATCAAAGCACTGGCACTGACCTATACTAACTACATTTATAGTTTATCAGAAGTAAAAACCCAGATTCACTTAAGAATGTCATTGATAAAAATTAAAGCTGTAAAACTAGGAATTTTATAAGAATCTCAACCCCTGAATGCTCGTCTTTTTGCATATTTGATGAAATACGATGTTTCCTTCAAGCACTTCCTCAAACTGAGTTTAGATGGTGGTTGTGAGGAAAAGCTCTTGTGCAATTGGATTGTGAACTGAACGAGTTGCATTTTTCATGGAACAGTATTTTTTACTTGAACTGTGGTTATTCAGATTTGGGTATTCTGTGGACATTTTCTCAAAAAGAAGGGGAGTGAAACTGTCATTAAAAGGAAAACAACGGACGGTAATAGAATTTGAGCCTTCATGTAAAAATTTGAATTTTGGAAAACTTGTATTAACCTCTGTGAACTTCATAGTGTCCCAGTATCTAAAGACTTTTCTGATGGGATGGATAGTGGTATTAATGAGTGTGATTTTTTTTGAAATTGTGTGTCAAATATATGAACATTTGGAAGATCTACATAATTCAGTGAACTGATACTTTCCAAATGATCAATGCATGGGTAAAATATCCATTCAAAGTGCAGGATAGATCAATGGATTTTGAGGGAGAAAAGTAACATGGAGAAAAATTCATCGATGATTTCACAGTCCATATTGCAACTAACCTTTTAGAAGAGTTGTTGAATTTTGGCATAGTATCAGAGAAGATTTTCCATAATTCTCTGAAAAGGCTATTAAAATATAAAATACTCCTACCTTTTCCGACTACATATTTATGTGATGCCAAACTTTGTTCATATACTTCGACCAAAACTGATTAAATGCAATGGGCTGGTTGTTACTGTTATTCTAAAAAGCAGTAATATTTAAAAGTGTATCAGTTTTAATTTATAACAGAAAGTATGAATAGATAAAATTCACATAAGCAAAAGCTCTTTGGGGTCCTCAGCAATTTTTAAGAATGTAAAGGGGTTCTGAGACCAAAACGTTTGAGAGCCACTGTTCTGTGGTATGACTGTGAGAATATGTGGCTGAGAAGGGTTGGAGGACAAGGCCTTTGGAAGTGAGAAAGGAAAGGAACTGAGTTCAGACTCTTGGAAAGATTATCATTGTGGATGTGCAGATCACTAAGATTAGGACAAGCAGTAGTGTTGGAGAGAAAGGGAGAGAGTTCAGTGTTAAAATTTTTAAGGAATGAACTATATAATGGTAAATATTGGTGTTGTAAGTCTTTAAAACTGAGTGGATCTGCAAGGTCACATTGTAACTGAAAAGTATTGGGTTAAATTGCTTGCCTGGGAACTTCTTGATGTACTAGTTAGGGTAAGAAGGCTAAGTTGCTTTAACAAAAAGACCTAACTGTAATGTGGGTGAAAGAATAGTTTCTTTCTTCCCTCCTAACAATCCCAAGGTGAGTGTTCCAGTTTGGTGATGGGGCTCTGTTCTACTTGATCACTCTAGTGACAAGTTTTTCCCTTTGAATGCTTTTGGCATGTTTTAGGGCATATAGTTAACAGTTGGGTTGCTACCATGTCCAGGCTTCATCTAATGGAAAGGGGAAAGAGCATTTAGGAGGGGGGAAAGTAACAGAGTACTTGCCGTTTTTTTAGTACTCAGGCCTAGAAGTGGTACTGATTCTGCTCATATTCTGTTGGTAAGAACTTACTCACTTTGGCCTCAGCCGACAGGAAGTCTGGGAACTGTAGTACAGCTGGGCAATCATGCCCAGAAGGAGAGAGTAGATTTTGGTAGACAACTTGCATTCTTTGCCACTCTTGAAAACAAGGGTTCTCTTATATTTATCACATTCTCTAAAGTATCAGGTGTATAGTTGATGATTAATAAGCATAAACAAACTACAGTAAAATCTTTATAGTATTAAATTCCTTTTTGTATTACAGTCTTGTCTTCTTTTATAACTCTCTTTCTCTCCTGGGGGTTAGGCACCTTGCTGTGACAAGCTTTATACTTGCCGTTTGTGTCATGATAACAATGAAGATCATCAGCTAGATCGCTTTAAAGTAAAAGAAGTGCAGTGCATAAACTGTGAAAAAATTCAGCACGTAAGATTTTATCACATGTTTCTGTTTTTTTCTTTTAAAAAAGGCTTGCTTCACTAAGGTGGTCTAAAAAACTTAATGTTGTAAATTAAGACTTCTTAACTTTTATAAAGTAAACAGTATCTTTGATTTAAATGTTTAAAAACTTGTAAAAACCTGCTTATACTTCAACATAAATTCTGGATATTCAAATAGTAATATCAAATGTTTTGGTAAATTTATTCCAATTTTTAATTATGCATGCCTTTTTTAGGCCCAACAGATTTGTGAAGAATGTAGCACATTGTTTGGAGAATATTATTGCAGTATATGCCATCTGTTTGACAAAGACAAGAAGCAGTATCATTGTGAAAACTGTGGAATTTGTAGGTACTGTATGTAAAATGTTCTTTTTCCAACTGAGCTGAGTGATAATAGTTTTAAAAATCAAGTTTATTGGAATGTAATTTACCTCTAATAAAATGCATTTATAAAATGCATTCATTTTAAGTGTCTAATTCAGTAAGTTTTGACCAAATACATATATCTATGTTACTACCAACACAATCAAGTTAAAAAACATTTCCCTTGTTCTAAAACGTTTCCTAATGCCTTTTTTGCAGTAATCATTTAATTAGCCATCTACTATTGTGTGGATATTTAAAATTTAACTTTGGGATATAAAATATGATTTTATGTGAAGTATTTTGTTGTTAGCTGAGGTAGAAAATTAGGATGGATTTTTCTTTTTTAAAAATTATCAAAACGTACTGGTTTTCTGAAAACAAAAAACAAAAAACCACAAAAAAAACGGAAAACACAGAAAAGTAGAAAGAATAAAAATAAAACAACTGCCCAATCCAGCCACCCACTGACAAGTTACTATTGACATGGTATACAGGATTTTTTTTTTCTTTCTAAAATTCTGAAGCATTAGAGATACACAGAAGCATATAAGTAACATGGATGTGTTACAAAGTAGTAACATACATACCAAAAGATGCAGAAATCATAAGCAGACTCTAACCTCTCTTAACCATCACCCAGGTGATAAAATAGAATATACATGGCACCTTAGTAGCCTCTCTTATGCCCCAAATTAATACACTCCCTCAAAGGTAACCACATTTCTGAGTTTTTGAACTTTTTATAAATTGAAATCATATAATGTATATTCTTTTGTTTTATGTATTTTAAAGTAATATCATTAGGTGCTTTTGGAGAATTGTGCTGTTTTACTTTATGATTGACCGATTTATAATTATATAATGTCTCTTTTTATAATGGTTCCTGTTTAAGAATGGTATCAGCTTTAGTTTTTGGATCTATATCCTTTTTTTTTTGGAGGGGGCCAGTGCGGGGTTAAAAGGAGCTTATACCAAACTTTATTCTCATAGTGGCAGGTCAAGCACTAGACTCCCCTCTGCTTCCAGGGCAATCTGCAAGTAGCAAGTCCATCTCTGTCTCTGGCTTCAGCCTCTGCCTCTGCTCCAGGATCTGCTTTCCTTTGCCTCCAGCATCTCCTGTGCCCCAAACACTGGGTGAAGTTCTTTTTTTTTTTTTTTAATATCGTTAATGTACAATTACTTAAACAACATTATGGTTACTAGACTCCGCCTATTATCAAGTCCCCACCACATACCCCATTACAGTCACTGTCCATCAGTGTAGTAAGATGCTATAGAATCACTACTTGTCTTCTCTGTATATACTGCCTTTCCTGTGTTCCGCCCCCCCTGCTAATCATAGTGCCCCTTTTTCCCCATTATCCCTCCCTTCCCACTCATCCTCCCCAGTCCCTTTCCCTTTGGTAACTGTTAGTCCATTCTTGGGTTCTGTGAGTCTGCTGCTGTTTTGTTCCTTCAGTTTTTTCTTTGTTTTTATACTCTACAGATAAGTGAAATCATTTGGTACTTGTCTTTCTCTGCCTGGCTTATTTCACTAGCATAATACCCTCTAGCTCCATCCATGTTGTTGCAAATGGTAGGATTTGTTTTCTTATGGCTGACTAATACTCCATTGTGTATATGTACCACATCTTCTTTATCCATTCATCTACTGATGGACACTTAGGTTGCTTCTATTTCTTGGCTATTGTAAATAGTGCTGTGATAAACATAGGGGTGCATCTATCTTTTTCAAACTGGGCTACTGCATTCTTAGGGCTAATTCCTAGAAGTGGAATTTCTGGGTCAAATGGTATTTCTATTGTGAGCTCTTTGAGGAAGCTACATACGGCTTTCCACAATGGTTGAACTAATTTACATACCCACTAGCAGTGTATGAGGGTTCCCCTTTCGCCACAACCTCGCCAACATTTGTTGTTGCTTGTCTTTTGGATGGTGGCGATCCTTACTGGTATGAGGTGATATCTCATTGTGGTTTTAATTTGCATTTCTCTGATGATTAGCGATGTGGAGCATCTTGTCATGTACCTGTTGGCCACCTGAATTTCTTCTTTGGAGAAGTGTCTGTTCAGCTCATCTGACCATTTTTTTATTGGATTATTTGCTTTTTGTTTGTTGAGGTGTGTGAGCTCTTTATATATTTTGGATGTCAACCCTTTATCGGATCTGTCATTTATGAATATATTCTCCTATACTTTAGGTGCCTTTTTGTTCTATTGGTGGTGTCCTTTGCTGTACAGAAGCTTTTCAGTTTGATATAGTCCCACTTGTTCATTTTTCCTTTTGTTTACCTTGCATGGGGAGATAGGTTCATGAAGAAGTCACTCATGTTTATGTCCAAGAGATTTTTGCCTATGTTTCTGTCTAAGAGTTTTATGGTTTCATGACTTACATTCAGGTCTTTGAACCATTTCGAATTTACTTTTGCTTATGGGGTTAGACAGTGATCCAGTTTCATTCTCTTACATGTAGCTGTCCAGTTTTCCAACACCAACTGCTGAAGAGGCTGTCATTTCCCCATTGTATTCTTTGGCTCCTTTATCATATATTAATTGACCGTATATGCTTGGGTTAATATCTGGACTCTCTGTCCTGTTCCACTGGTCTGTGGGTCTGTTCTTGTGCCAATACCAAATTGTCTTGATTACTGTGGCTTTGTAGTAGAGCTTGAAGTTGGGGAGCGAGATCCCACCTGCTTTATTCTTCCTACTTAGGATTGCTTTGGCTATTTGGGGTTTTTGGTCATTCCATATGAATTTTAGGACTATTTGCTCTAGTTCATTGAAGAATGCTGTTGGTGTTTTGATAGGAATTGCACTGAATCTGTAGATTCCTTTAGGCAGGATGGCCACTTTGAGAATATTAATTCTTCCTAGCCAAGAGCATGGGATGAGTTTCCATTTGTTAGTGTCCTCTTTCATTTCTCTTAAGAGTGTCTTGTAGTTTTCAGGGTATAGGTCTTTCACTTCTTTGGGTAGGTTTATTGCTAGGTATTTTATTCTATTTGATGCAATTGTGAATGGAATTTTTTTTCTGATTTCCCTTTCTGCTAGCTCATCATTAGTGTATAGGAAAGCCACAGATTTCTGTGTATTAATTTCATATCCTGCAACTTAAGTGAATTTAGATATTCTAGTAGTTTTGGAGTGGAGTTTTTAGGGTTTTTTATGTACAATACCTTGTCATCTGCAAATAGTGACAGTTTGACTTTTTTACCTATCTGGATGCCTTGTATTTCTTTGTTTTGTCTGATTGCCGTGGCTAGGACCTCCAGTACTATTTTGAATAACAGTGGGGAGAGTGGGCGTCCCTGTGTTGTTCCCGGTTTTAGAGGAAAGGCTTTCAGCTTCTTGCTTTTAAGTATGATGTTTGCTGTGGGTTTGTCGTATATGGCCTTTATTATGTTGAGGAACTTGCCCTCTATACCCATTTTGTTGAGAGTTTTTATCATGAATGGATGTTGAATTTTGTCAAATGATTTTTAAGCATCTATGGAGATGATCATGTGGTTTTTGTCCTGGTTTTTGTTGATGTGGTGGATGATGATGATGGATTTTCGAATGTTGTTCTATCCTTGCATCCCTGGGATGAATCCCATTTGATCATGGTGTATGATCTTGATGTATTTTTTAATTTGGTTTGCTAATATTTTGTTGAGTATTTTTGCATCTATGTTCAGCAGGGATATTGGTCCCTAATTTTCTTTTTTGGTGACGTCTTTGCCTTGTTTTGGTATTGGAGTGATGCTGGCTTCATAGAATGAGTTTGGAAATAAGTCCCTCCTCTTCTATTTTTTGGAAAACTTTAGGGAGAATGGGTATTATGTCTTCTCTATATGTATGATAAAATTTAGTGTTGAGTATTTTTGCATCTATGTTCATCAGGGATATTGGTGTGTAATTTTCTTTCTTTGTGGTGTCTTTGCCTGGTTTTGGTATCAGAGTGATGTTTTCCTCGAAGAACGAGTTTGGAAGTATTACCTCCTCTTCTACTTTTTGTAAAACTTTTATGAGGATGAGTATTATTAGGTCTTCACTGAATGCTTGATAAAATTCAGCAGTGAAACCATCTGGTCCAGTGGTTTTGTTCTTAGGTAGTTTTTTTGATTACCAGTTCAATTTCCTTGCTGGTAATTGGTCTATTCAGATTTTCTGTTTTTTCCTGGGTCAGTCTTGGAAGGTTGTATTTTTCTAGAAAGTTGTCCATTTCTTCTGGGTTATCCAGTTTTTTACCATATAATTTTTCATAGTATTCTCTCATAATTCTTTATATTTCTGTGGTGTCCCTAGTCATTTTTCCTTTCTCATTTCTGATTCTGTTTATGTGTGTAGACTCTCTTTTTTTCTTGATAAGTCTGGCTAGGGGGTTATCTATTTTGTTTATTTTCTCAAAGAACCAGCTCCTGCTTTCATTGATTCTTTCTGTTGTTTTATTCTTCTCAAGTTTATTTATTTCTGTTTTAATCTTTATGATATCCCTCCTTCTACTGACTTTGGGCCTCATTTGTTATTCCTTTTCTTGTTTCATTAATTGTGAGTTTAGACTGTTCATTTAGGATTTTTCCTCTTTCCTGAGGTTGCCCTGTATTGCAATATATTTTCCTCTTAGCCCAGCCTTTGCTGCATCCCATGGATTTTGTGTCGTTGAATTATTGTTGTCATTTGTCTCTATATATTGCTTGATCTCTGTTTTTATTTAGTCATTGATCCATTGATTATTTGGGAGCATGTTATTAAGCCTTCATTTGTTTGTAGGCTTTTTCGTTTTCTTTGTGTAATTTATTTCTAGTTTCATACCTTTGTGGTCTGAGAAGCTGGTTGGTATTATTTGAATGTTTTTTAATTTACTGAAGTTCTTTTTGTCACCTTGGATATGATCTATTCTTGAAAATGTTCCATGTGCACTTGAGAAGAATGTATATCCTGTTGCTTTTGGATGGAGTGTTCTGTAGACGTCCATTAGGTCCATCTGTTCTAGTGTGTTGTTCAGTGCCTCTGTCTCTTCACTTATTTTCTGTCTGATTGATCTGTCCTTTTGAGTGAGTGGTGTGTTGAAGTCTCCTAAAATGAATGCATTGCATTCTATTTCCCCCTTTAATTCTGTTAGTATTTGTTTCACATATGTAGGTGATCCTGTGTTGGGTGCATAGGTATTTATAATAGTTATATCCTCTTGTTGGACTGACCCTTTTACCATTATGTAATGTCCTTTGTGTCTTCTGACTTTCTTTGTTTTGAAGTCTATTTTTTCTGATACCAGTACTGGAACTTCTGCTCTTTTCTCACTATTAGTTGCATGAAATATCTTTTTCCATCCTTTTACTTTCAGTCTGTGTATGTCTTTGGGTTTAAAGTGAGTCTCTTGTAGGCAGCATATAGACAGGCCTTGTTTTTTAATCCATTTCAGTGACTCTATGTCTTGATTGGTGCATTCAGACCATTTATACTTAGGGTGATTATCGATAAGTATGTACTTATTGCCATTTCAGGCTTTAGATTCGTGGGTACCAAAGGTTAAGGGTAATTCCCTTAGTATCTTAACAGTCTAATTTAACTCACTTAATATGCTATTACAAACACTACCTAAAGGTTCTTTTTTTTGTTTTTGTTCCCTCCTTTTTCTTCCTCCTCCATTTTTTGTATGTTACGAATCATATTCTGTTCTCTGAGTCTATCCCTTGGGTGACATCTATTTATCCTTAGGAATTGGATGTATATCCTTTTCTCATTTTTTATTTCCAAACATTTTGATACTAAAATTTAAAGCATGTGTCTTGTAAGCAATATAAATAATCTTTATTTATTTAATTTTGGTATCATTAATCTGCAATTATATGAAGAGCACTATGTTTACCAGGCTCCCCCCGTCACCAAGTCCCCCCTACACACCCCACTTCAGTCACTGTCCATCAGCATAGCAAGATACTGTAGAACCACCACCTGTCTTTGTGTTGCACAGCCCTCCACGTGCCCCCCCCCCCACTATACAAGCTAATCGTAATGCCCCCTTTCTTTTTCCCCGCCCTTATCCCTTCCTTCCCGCCCATCATTCCCAGTTCCCTTTCCCTTTGGTAACTGTTAGTCCATTCTTGGGTTCTGTGACTCTGCTGCTGTTTTTTTCCCTCAGTTTTTCTTTGTTCTTATACTCCACATATGAGTGAAATCATTTGGCACTTGTCTTTCTCTGCCTGGCTTATTTCACTGAGCATAATACCCTCTAGCCCAATCCATGTTGTTGCAAATGGTAGGATCTGTTTTTTCTTGTGGCTGAATAATATTCCATTGTGTATATGTACCCCCTCTTCTTTATCCATTCATCTATTCATGGACATTTAGGTTACTTCCATTTCTTGGCTATTGTAAATAGTGCTGAGATAAACATAGGGGTGCATCTGTCTTTTTCAAACTGGAGTGCTGTATTCTTAGGGTAAATTCCTAGAAGTGGAATTCCTGGGTCAAATGGTATTTCTATATTGAGCATTTTGAGGAACCTCCATACTGCTTTCCACAATGGCTGAACTAATTTACAATCCCACCAGCAGTGTAGGAGGGTTCCCCATTCTCCACAACCTCGCCAACATTTGTTGTTGTTTGTCTTTTCGATGATGGCGATTCTTACTGGTGTGAGGTGATATCTCATTGTGGTTTTAATTTGCATTTCTCTGATGACAAGTGATGTGGAGCATCTTTTCATGTGTCTGTTGGCCATCTGAATTTCTTCATTGGAGAACTGTCTGTTCAGCTCTGCCCATTTTTTAATTGGATTATTTGCTTTTTGTTTGTTGAGATGTGTGAGCTCTTTATATATTTTGGATATCAATCCTTTATCAGATCTGTCATTTATGAATATATTCTCCCATACTGTAGGATACCTTTTTGTTCTATTGATAGTGTCCTTTGCAGTACAGAAGCTTTTCAGTTTGATATAGTCCCACTTGTTCATTTTTCCTTTTGTTTGCCTTGCACGGGGAGATAGGTTCATGAAGAAGTCACTCATGTTTATGTCCAAGAGATTTTTGCCTATGTTTCTTTCTAAGAGTTTTATGGTTTCATGACTTACATTCAGGTCTTTGAACCATTTCGAATTTACTTTTGTGTATGGGGTTTGACAGTGATCCAGTTTCATTCTCTTACATGTAGCTGTCCAGTTTTGCCAGCACCATCTGTTGAAGAGACTGTCATTTCCCCATTGTATGTCCATGGCTCCTTTATCATATATTAATTGACCATATATGTTTGGGTTAATGTTTGGAGTCTATATTCTGTTCCATTGGTCTGTGGCTCTGTTCTTGTGCCAGTACCAAACTGTCTTGATTATTGTGGCTTTGTAGTAGAGCTTGAAGTTGGGGAGCGAGATCCCACCTGCTTTATTCTTCCTACTTAGGATTGCTTTGGCTATTTGGGGTCTTTGGTCATTCCATATGAATTTTAGGACTATTTGCTCTAGTTTATTGAAGAATGCTTTTAGGGTTTTGATAGGAATTGCACTGAATCTGTAGATTCCTTTAGGCAGGATGCCACTTTGAGAATATTAATTCTTCCTAGCCAAGAGCATGGGATGAGTTTCCATTTGTTAGTGTCCTCTTTCATTTCTCTTAAGAGTGTCTTGTAGTTTTCAGGGTATAGGTCTTTCACTTCCTTGGTTAGGTTTATTGCTAGGTATTTTATTCTTTTTGATGCTATTATGAATGGAATTGTTTTCCTGATTTCTCTATTAGTTCATTGTTAGTGTATAGGAAAACCACAGATTTTTGTGTTTTAATTTTGTATCCTGCAGCTTTGCTGAATTCTGATATTAGTTCTAGTAGCTTTGAAGTGGAGTCTTTAGGGTTTTTCATGTACAATATCATGTCATCTGCAAATAGTGACAGTTTACTTCTTCTTTACCAATCTGGATTCCTTGTATTTCTTTGTTTTGTCCAATTGCCATGGCTAGGACCTTCAGTACTATGTTGAATAACAGTGGGGAGAGTGGGCATCCCTGTCTTGTTCCCGATCTCAGAGGAAAAGCTTTCAGCTTCTCACTGTTTAGTATGATGTTGGCTGTGGGTTTATGATATATGGCCTTTATTATGTTGAGGTACTTGCACTCTATACCCATTTTGTTGAGAGTTTTTATCATGAATGGATGTTGAATTTTGTCGAGTGCTTTTTCAGCATCTATGGAGATGATCATGTGGTTTTTGTCCTTCTTTTTGTTGATGTGGTGGATGATGTTGATGGATTTTCGAATGTTGTACCATCCTTGCATCCCTGGGATGAATCCCACTTGGTCATGTTGTATGATCCTTGTGATGTATTTTTTAATTTGGTTTGCTAATATTTTGTTGTGTATTTTTGCATCTACGTTCATCAGGGATATTGGTCTGTAATTTTCTTTTTTGGTGGGGTCTTTGCCTGGTTTTGGTATTAGGGTGATGTTGGCTTCATAGAATGAGTTTGGGAGTATTCCCTCCTCTTCCATCTTTTGGAAAACTTTAAGGAGAATGGGTATTATGTCTTCTCTGTATGTCTGATAAAATTCCGAGGTAAATCCATCTGGCCCGGGGGTTTTGTTCTTGGGTAGTTTTTTGATTACGCCTTCAATTTCATTGCTGGTAATTGGTCTGTTTAGATTTTGTGTTTCTTCCTTGGTCAGGCTTGGAAGGTTGTATTTATCTAGGAAGTTGTCCATTTCTTCTAGGTTTTCTATCTTGTTAGCATATAGATTTTCATAGTATTCTCTAATAATTCTTTGTGTATCTGTGGGGTTGGTCCTGACTTTTCCTTTCTTGTTTCTGATTCTGTTGATGTGTGTTTCTGATTCTGTTTTTCTCTTAATAAGTCTGGCTAGAGGCTTATCTATTTTGTTTATTCTCTCAAAGAACCAGCTATTGGTTTCATTGATTTTTCTCTATTGTTTTATTCTTCACAATTTTATTTATTTCTTCTCTGATCTTTATTATGTCCCTCCTTCTGCTGACCTTAGGCCTCATTTGTTCTTCTTTTTCCAATTTCAGTAATTGTGATGTTAGACTATTCATTTGGGATTGTTCTTCCTTCTTTAAAAATGCCTGGATTGCTATATACTTTCCTCTTAAGACTGCTTTCGTTGCGTCCCACAGAAGTTGGGGCTTTGTGTTGTTGTTGTCGTTTGTTTCCATATATTGCTGGATCTCCATTTTAATTTGGTCGTTGATCCATTGATTATTTAGGAGCATGTTGTTAAGTCTCCATGTGTTTGTGAGCCTTTTTGCTTTCTTTGTATAATTTATTTCTAGTTTTATACCTTTGTGTTCTGAAAAGTTGGTTGGTAGAATTTCAATCTTTTTGAATTTACTGAGGCTCTTTTTGTGGCCAGGTATGTTGTCTATTCTGGAGAATGTTCCATGTGCACTTGAAAAGAATGTATATCCTGTTGGTTTTGCATGTAGAGTTCTATAGATGTCTATTAGGTCTATCTGTTCTAGTGTGTTGTTTAGTACCTCTGTGTCCTTACTTATTTTCTGTCTGGTGGATCTGTCCTTTGGAGTGAGTGGTGTGTTGAAGTCTCCCATAATGAATGCATTGCAGTCTATTTCCTCCTTTAATTTTGTTAGTATTTGTTTCACATATGCTGGTGCTCCTGAATTGGGTGCATATATATTTATAATGGTTATATCCTCTTGTTGAACTGAGCCCTTTATCATTATGTAATGTCCTTTATCTCTTGTTACTTTCTTTGTTTTGAAGTCTGTTTTGTCTGATACTAGTACTGCAACATCTGCTTTTTTCTCTCTGTTGTTTGCCTGAAATATGTTTTTCCATCCCTTGACTTTTAGTCTGTGCATGTCTTTGGGTTTGAGGTGAGTCTCTTGTAGGCAGCATATAGATGGGTCTTGCTTTTTTATACATTCTTTTACTCTGAGTCTTGATTGGTGCATTCGGTCCATTTACATTTAGGTTGATTATTGAAAGATATGTACTTACTGCCATTTCAGGCTTTAGGTTCATGGTTACCACAGGTTCAAGATTAGCTTCTTTACTATCTTACTGTCTAACTTAACTCACTTATCGAGCTATTACAAACACTATCTAATAATTCTTTATTTCTCTCCCTTCTTATTCTTCCTCCTCCATTCTTCGTATGTTGGGTGTTTTGTTCTGTGCTCTTTTTTAGGAGTGCTCCCATCCGGAGAAGCCCCTCTAAGATACCCTGTAGAGGTGTTTTGTGGGAGGCAGATTCCCTCAACTTTTGCTTGTCTGGGAATTGTTTAATCCCTCCTTCATATTTAAATGATAATTGTGCTGGATATAGTGTTCTTGGTTCAAGGCCCTTCTGTTTCATTGCATTAAATATATCATGCCATTCTCTTATGGCCTGTAGGATTTCATCTGTTGAGAAGTCTGATGATAGCCAGCCTGATGGTTTTTCCTTTGTAGGTGACCTTTTTCTTCTCTCTAGCTGCCTTTAAAACTCTGTCCTTGTCCTTGATCTTTGCCATTTTAATTATTATGTGTCTTGGTGTTGTCCTCTTTGGGTCTCTTCTCTTGGGAGTTCTGTGTATTTCTGTTGTCTGAGCAACTATTTCCTCCCCCAGTTTGGGGAAGTTCTCAGCAATTATTTCTTCAAATACACTTTGTATCCCTTTTTCTCTCTCTTCTTCTGGTACCCCTATAATGCGGATATTGTTCCTTTTGGATTGGTCACACAGTTCTCTTAATATTGTTTCATTCCTGGAGATCCTTTTATCTCTCTCTGCATCAGCTTCTGTGCGTTCCTATTCTCTGGTTTCTAATCCATCAATGGCTTCTTGTATCCCATCTGTTCTGCTTTTAAGTCCTTCCAGAGATTGTTTTATTTCTGCAGTCTCCCTCCCTACTGTTTCAGTTAGCTCTTGTATTTGTCTCTGCAGACCTTAATTTTAAATTCTTTTTCAGGAAGACTGGTTAGGTCTATCTCCCCAGATTCCTTTTCAGGGGAGACTGTCTGGGTTAGTCTGGTCTGTGTCAGATTTTTCTGCCTTTTCATGGCGCTGGGAGAACGACCCTTCTTGATAGTTTGTGGCCTTCCTCTCCTGGGAGAATGGCGCCCTCTAGCGGCTTGTGCTGAGCAGTTGCTCACAGACGGGGTCTCTGATTCTTGCCTGTCGGTGGTTGCTGTAGGCATGGCTTGCCTCAGACTTCTGCTGCGCAATGGCGGGGTGGTGCCGGACGGGGAACGGCAGGAGACTGTTTATTGCCGTGAGGGTCCTCTGATCTGCGCTGCTTCCCAGGGGGTTAGGGCGCCCAGAGTTCCCAGGGATTCCCAGCGGCTCTGCTGATTGTGCCAGGATGCCTCCGTCCAGCTGTGGGGTCCCTGTCCCTTTAAGACTTTCAAAAAGCACTCGTTTTTGTTTTGTCCCAAGGGTGCTGGCTGCGGGGACCCACTCGCAGGTTTTACTGTCCCGTTTCTCTAGTATCCAGCACTCCACGCACTGTGTGTCTGTGCTCCAGTGCGGATGTCTAGGGCTGGCTCTTTAGCAGCCCTGGGCTCCCTCTCCCTCCCCGCTCCGACTCTTCTCCTCCCACTGGGAGCTGGGTTGAGGGGCACTCGGGTCCCGCCAGGCCATGGCTTGTATCTTACCCCCTTTGCGAGGCGCTGGGTTCTCGCAGGTGTAGATGTAGTCTGGGTGTTGTCCTGTGTCTTCTGGTCTCTCTTTTAGGAATAGTGGTATTTGTTGTATTTTCAAAAATATATATGTTTTTGGGAGATTTCCGCTGCTCTACTCACGCTGCCATCTTGGCTCCCCAACAATTTTATTTTTTATTGAGTTTGATAAACACTTTTAGTTAGAGTAAGTTCATTTATTATCATAATTATTATATATTTATTTCAGTCTATGATTTTAGTATTTTTTATTGCCTTAATGTTTTTCTGTTTGACTTTTTCTCTTCCCCTCTTTCGGATGAATTGGCAGGCTTCTCTTTTTATTCTCTATGAGCTTATTATACATTCTCCCATTCTTTTAGTTACTATTTTAGAAATTATAACATACATCCTTCACTTACTAATGTAATATGTTTATCAGTTCCTGAAGAGAGCAAGAACCTTTAACGCTAAGGTGATAAGTACCAAATGATATTGTCGTGTATTTTAATCTGCATATTTTAAACTCTATAAGACATTGTTTTGAACAGTTAGTATTCTCTTAGATTTCCTACTCATTTACCATTTCAACTGCTGTTCTTTCTATATCTCCTTTATCTTTGGAATTATTTTCCTTCTGCTAGAAGTATTCTCTTTTTATTATTACTTTTAGTGAGGCTCTGCTGGTGACAGATTCAGTTTTTGTCTCTTGGAAAATGTCTTTATTTTACTTTAATTTTTAAATTTTATCTTTGCTGGTACAGAATTCTAAGTTGACATTAACTTTCTTTAAGCACTTTAAACATATTCTGGTGCCATGGTTTCTGTTTAAAAGTAACTGATAAAGATTATTTTTCTCTCTTTGAAGGTGATCTGTCTTTTGTCCCCTTTTTGATGTTTTTAAACCATCAGTTTTTAGCAGTTTTTCCATGATATTCCCAGGCATGTGAGATATTTATTTGGCTTGCAGTTTGTCGAATTTCTTGAACCTGTGGCTTGATGTCTTCTGTCAGGTTTTTTTTTTTCTTTTGGTATCATTAATATACAATTACATGAGCAACATTGTGATCACTAGCTTCCCCTATCACCAAGTCCCCCCCCACATACCTCATTACAGTCACTGTCCATCAGCATAGTAAGATGCTATAGAATCACTACTTGTCTCTGTGTTGTACAGCCTTCCCTGTGCCCCTCCCTACATTATGTCTGCTAATCGTACTGCCCCTTTTTCCCCTTTGTCCCTCCCTTCCCACACATCCTCCCCAGTCCCTTTCCCTTAGGTAACTGCTAGTCCATTCTTGGGTTCTGTGAGTCTGTTGCTGTTTTGTTCCTTCAGTTTTTTTCTTTTTTCTTATACTCCACAGATGAGTGAAATCATTTGGTACTTGTCTTTCTCTGCCTGGCTTATTTCACTGAGCATAATACCCTCTATCTCCATCCATGTTGTTGCAATTGGTAGTATTTGTGTTCTTCTTATGGCTGAATAATACTCCATTGTGTATATGTACCACATTTTCTTTATCCATACATCTACTGATGGACGCTTAGGTTGCTTCCATTGCTTGGCTCTTCTTCTCTCAGTTTTGGAATATTCTAGGCCAGTATCTCCTGCATCTCCAGGGCCTCTACATTTTCACTATGTTCCCTATTTCTCTTAATTTTTTTTTGCATTTGAATTGAATGGTTCTAGTAGTTTTTCTTGCAGGTCTCTTTTGTGTTGTCTTGAATTGGCTATTAAACCTACTGAGTTTTTCATTTAATTTTTCAATTTTCCAGCCCTCACAGCTTCCCGTGCTCATGTGAAGTCCTTCACAGTTTTGTTCTTGAACATACTGATCATAGATAATTTAAGGGCTGTTTTGCTAACTCTAGTATCTTGATTACTTGTGGGTCAGTTCTGGTTTCTGCTTTCCTTCTTGGAGTTTGGTTCTTTGGTTGTGCCTTTCAGCATGCTTGATATTTTTTTTAGTTGGTTGTTGGATATAATATATAAAAGAACTGCATAAGCTCTTGATGCTATTTTTTCCAAAGAGAATTTACTTTTCTTTCGTTTGGCAGTTAATGTAGAGACTGATAACCTTACCCCGATTAAGGGTTGAAATGATGAGGCTTTCAGTTCTAAGTCCTGTTGTGTTTTTTTTTTTCTTTGCTCAGGCTCCTAGGACATTGTTTCTCAAGGATCACAACTTAAAGCCAGGGGTGTTTATCAGGGCTGTTCTTTTGTAGTGGGACCTGGACTCCAGTTTTGCCTCCTTAGCACAAGGAAATTGCCAGAGGCTTTACTTAGTTTCTGAGACTCTTGGTTGATGCTTAGCTTGTTGCTTCTCAGAGCATGGTGCGGGGCCTGCGAATACCGTGAAGAGGAGGCAGCAGAGAATGTTGGCTTTGTCTCGCTTTATCTCCCTTCTCTCTGAGATATTGACTCTCAAGCCCTTAGTTCTTTCCTGTTTTCAAACAAATTTTTTTTTTTCTTTAAATCCAGCCTTTACAGTTCTTGGTGGGAGCTTAGGTCTTATACAAGCTACTTTAAAATTGTGGCATAGATGTTACAATATACATTTAGTTTTGATTATTTTTAAAGTCATACTAGCTTTTTTTTTTAATAGCCTTTTTCCTAAGATTCATCTTATTTGGTTCCTGAGCTTTTGTTCATTTTCACTGTTGAATTATGTTATTTTGTATGTCCGATCTGTACACAGTTTTTAATTATTACTATCACAATCATGAAATCACCCACATTTTATAATTGATTTATTGACTTTCAGGTTGTTGAGACTGCAAAATACCCACTCATCCTATCTAGTAAACTTATTGAGCTTCATGCAATCAAGATATTTTTCAAATTTTAAGTTCCTATACCTGGCAAATACTAAGCTTAATAAGATCAATGTATTTTCAAAAGTTTAAATTCCTATACTTGGGAGTGCCTTATGTACAGTTGATGCTCAGTAATGTGTAGGCAGTGTATCTTTAGCAAAATGTTTTTGGTATTATGATTTCTCTCAGTTTCCGAGGAAAATTTATCAATATTTAACACCTAAGTCCAGTAGATTCATGTTATTTTTAAATATTTTTAAGTCCTTTTATAAATAATGTGGAAGAAAAAAAGGTATTGTAAAACAGCTTCATCAGAAATTTTAATAGGAATTTAAACATCACATATCTAAATTTTGATTACATATTTTCTTAGTTTTAGAGATACATGTACTAAATTCAGTGATATCCTTTGAATGTAACTATTTACTGGTTTATTTACTGGCATGCACGAATCCAGCACATGTCTTATCTTGTAAATAACTGATTCCAGGTTCTAGATACAATTGTAATAGGTTCTAGCTTTATAATTTCTTCTGGTTCATCTTGCACTTGTATTATCAAAATACAATACTGATAGCAGATCTCAGATACATCCCTAATAGATTTTGGCTTATCAGACTCAATGCTTTTGAATCATTTGAGAACTCATAATATTTTTATAGGTGCTATCTTCTCAGCTCCAATATGGCCAAATGTTTTTTATTTTTAAATTTATAAACACCTATTAGAATGATCAGTCCTATGAAATTTTTCAATTTTTATCTTACTTGCTTCATTCCAAATACTTTATTCACATACTTGCCTTCAACATTTGTGCACTTGTGAGCCACATCAAGTACATCTTAGTGTACAAACATCATAAAATATGGAAGAATGCTATTACACATTCTTTTAGTAAAATGGGATGGTCTACACAATGGGATATCACCTCACACCAGTAAGGATGGCCACCATCCAAAAGACAAACAACAACAAATGTTGGCGAGGATGTGGGGAAAGGGGAACCCTCCTACACTGCTGGTGGGAATGTAAACTAGTTCAACCATTGTGGAAAGCAGTATGGAGGTTCCTCAAAAAACTAAAAATAGAAATACCATTTGACCCAGGAATTCCATTTCTAGGAATTTACCCTAAGAATGCAGCAGCCCAGTTTGAAAAAGTACATATGCACCCCTATGTTTATCACAGCACTATTTACAATAGCCAAGAAATGGGAACAACCTAAGTGTCCATCAGTAGATGAATGGATAAAGAAGATACAGTACATATACACAATGGAATATTATTCAGCCATAAGAAGAAAACAAATCCTACCATTTGCAACAACATGGATGGAGCTAGAGGGTGTTATGCTTAGTGAAATAAGCCAGGCGGAAAAAGACAGGTATCAAATGATTTCACTCATATGTGGAATATAGGAACAAAGAAAAAAACTGAAGGAACAAAACAGCAACAGACTCACAGAACCCAACAATGGACTAGCAGTTACCAAAGGGAAAGGGACTGGGGAGGATGTGTGGGAAGGGAGGGACAAAGGGGAAAAAGGGGCATTACGATTAGCAGATATAATGTAGGGGGGGTACGGGGAAGGCTGTACAACATAGAGAAGACAAGTAGTGATTCTATAGCATCTTACTATGCTGATGGACAGTGACTCTAATGGAGTATGTGGGGGGGGGACTTGGTGATGGGGGGAGTCTAGTAACCATAATGTTGCTCATGTAATTGTATATTAATGATACCAAAATAAAAAAACACTTCCCAGCCAAAAAAAAAAAAAAAAAGAGATGGTCTCCGTTCTGTCACAAAATACTGTGAATTAAAGTCTTTCCTCTTGAATGACTGACTAGGGGAGGATATCATATTTTCTTTTGTCCTTTGAGATATATTGTTCATTCTTTTTTTTGAGTGAGACCATCATGTAGGATATCATCATCTGAAAACCGTAGTCTGATTTATTGCCTATGTGATCAATTTCACCATCAGTAGAGTGTAGAACAGTGGTTCTCAAATAGGGATGATTTAATCTTCAGAGGGATTTAGCAATGTCTAGAGACATTTCACTGTTACAAACAAAGGGTTGAGAGAGTCGGCTACAGACATCTACTGGATATACACCAGGAATGCTGCTAAACTTTGCAGTGCCCCAGAGAGGCCTCCACCAGAAAGAATTGTCTGGCCCAAGTGTCAGCAGTGCCGAGGTGAAGAGTGCTGCTGTCTCTTTGCATTAATCTTCTACTTTAAAATGTTTCTCTTTGCCATTATGGATGAAAAATGAAAAATTCTGGTTTCTTAGTTGTTCTCAAAGAAAACTAAAAAGCATCAGTTTTAGTTTTTTTGTTGGGATAGTTAGAAATAATTGATGATTAATATGAAAGAACTTCTATGAGGCTGAAATATCAGAATGTTTCAAGATACAGGAAAAAATGAAATCACTAAAATGCCATAGTGTATCAGATTTATAACAGGGCTCAATGTACTCCTATGGTAATTGCAAAATAGAACAAGTTTATAGTTTTTAAAAAGTCACCTTTCACTGTTGTTTGGAAGATCTCTGAGAAATAATAACACTCATAAAATATTAATATTTAGAACAGAATTGACCAAAAAAAGAAACTGGATCTTGGTACAAAATGGATATTGTATGAAAAAGGCTTTTTTAGCCATATAGCTTTAGAGTAAAGGCTGCATTTAATCTGCTTTCCTTCTCAGGAGGTTAGCTTTTTAAACTTGCTAACTGTGCAGTGTAAATGTCTGAGATCGTAGGGTTTCTAATACTTGGTTATAGAATCTTTTTTTGGGAGTATCATGTTCAGTGGAATGTAACTGGAAAAATGTCTAGTTAAAGTGCATTAAATAATGAAATTTTCTAATAAAGTTGTTTTGTATTCTGTATTGTTGGGTATCAAAATAATTTGAGCCAGGTTGTAGACAAATGATTATGATCACTTCACGTAGGTATTTTAGGAGGCATTATATGTGTTGTTATTGCTGAAAAATCTTTGAGACATCTATTGTACAATTCTTTCAGTGAGTGCCTGTGGCACACTGAAAATTCAGCCCCCTTGAAGATTTTCAAAACTTTGTTTTTATTTTTTGAAAAATTGCTCAAAGATATTTTGAGCAAAATCTATTAAATAAGATGGTAAACACTATGTTTAGTCAGAAATGACATATGACCCTCAGATAATGACTTTTATTAAATAGTAAAAATATCAAAAGACAAAGCATGTTTGTGCAGTGGCAGGGAAGCTCTTTACCCTCCCATGATAGCATTTAAAAAAGTATCATTTGAATGTATGAATTCTTTTATTTTTGTGAAGATATCTTTTTACTTTGTAGCTGTACCTTCTTAATAGCCTTTTACAGTGAGTCCTCTTTTGGATACTAGACATTTCTGTCTTAGACTTGGTCACTGCTTTTAGCCCATTGAACAGATCTGCAAAGCGGGGATAATCTGTCTTTCTGGAGTAACTCTCCTATCCAGATTCCTCCTACTCTTGGTGTTGACAGCACTTCTAGACTGTCCTTAACTCTGATCTGGAGGAGTGAGCTTGAGAAATTGTTGGTTGATTTTTAGACAATAATTGCTATAAAGAAATCAGTTCTTCTTACAGAGTTTAATATTATATTACTCCTGATTTTGTATTTTAAAGTAGCTTGATGATAGAGATTATGTTTTGACTATAGGAATATTTCTCAAAGAGTGGTGTGCTGTAAAGATACAATTTCTCCCAAGAGTGAGGTGCCTAAAGATGGCAATAGGTGCATAACCTTTCTGAGATGTACTAAAATGAACTTTTCTTTTAAGTGGGGAAATGTCACTTTTCACTGTTATGAAATAAGTAACAGAATACTTAGTGTTTATGATGGTAGCATACAGCAGATGTTCCTGTGTTCTGATTTCTGATCTTATAGAAAGTTCTAGCCCTTTTAAATTCCATTTTTAGGAGATTATCCCAAGGAACTAGAGATATGTACCAAGAATTGTGTACAGTATTATGGTAATCTAATGAAAGATTAGAAACAAGCTATATGTTTGGGTGATTGTTAAATTTGCAAATCCATATTTAAAGTGATATTTTTGAATAATATTTAGGGATTGGGAAACTGGTTAAAAAAAATCTGTCAGAATATAATATACCAGAATATTAGCAGTATTTACCCATGGGTAGTGATATCATGAGTGATTTTAAGTTTTGGTTGGTATATTTATTTGCTGGTTCATATTCTTCTGGGTCTTACACATTTTAAATAATGAACAGGTATACTTTTAAAGTTTTAAGGAGTTAAATAAATTTATAAGTGAATTGGAGTTGTAAAACATCCACTAATGATGATTTAAATCAAGGGGAGGATGTATGTTTTCACATTTCTGCAAGTTATCAACTAAACATTGGAAAGATTTTTGCTCTGTAGAATACTATTGAATTACAAGGCAAGATTTTTGTTCTTAAATTATATTGTTTGTGGAAGAATGGGCTTAATCAGTCACTATTACAGAGTTTGTCAGATTATAGGGATTGTCTTTTTGTAGGAAAGTTTGAATAAACTTTTAGTAGGGATAGTCCAAGCCCAAATAGAGTACAGCGAGCTGAGGTATAAATTAATAAAAATAAATAAGCAAGCCTAAGAGAAGACAGTAAAAGAATGGAGTAAGGAGCAGTGGAGGCGGAGATAGGGACTTGGGTTGAGGATGGGAGTAAAAAGGATATATATACAGAGTAGCATTTTAAATTGAAATAAATCTAGTGAGTTCCAAAATAAGATAGAATAAGAGACAAGTACATGATAGGGATAAATGGTAAGCAATTCTGGGATATGCTTTATGATTTTCTTGTGAAACTTTTAGCATTTTGAATGTGTGTGTGTGTATGTATGTGTGAGGAGGAAGGGGGAACTGGGTCAGGATGTATTTCTTACTGTGTGTTTGTTAAGGTTGAGAGACTTTGTTGCAGAGCCTGTCACATCCCAAATTGACTGTTTTAGTTTAAAAAGGGTCTTCCAGTAATCCTTTCAGCTTTTATGTCTGAAGCATATTTATTCTGCTTTTATTTTGAACGATGTTTTTGTTAGATATAGAATTCTAGGCTGACAGTTTTCTCTTTCAGTACTTTAAAATGTTGTTCTACTGTATTTGCATGTGCATTGTTTCCAGTGGGAAATCTGGTGTCGTCCTTATTTCTCTGTACTTGCCTTTTTTCTCTGGCTGTTTTTAAGATTTTCTCTTTATCTTTGGCTTTGAGCAGTTTGATTATGATGTTTCATGGTATAGTTTTTTTCATGTTGCTTGTGCTTAGGGTTTATTGAGCTGCTTGAGTCTGTGGGTTTATGGTTTTCATCAATTGCAGGACATTTTTGGCCACTATTACTTTAGATACTTTTGTCTCCCCACCTTTTAGTCCTCCCTTAGCCCCCTTACCTCCCACACCTTAGAGATCTCCAATTACGTGTGTATTAGGTTGCTTACAATTCCTTTTTCATTTAATTTTGGTTAGTTTCTGTTGCTATGCCTTCAGGTTGACTAATATTTTCTTATCAATGTTTAATCTGCCATTGTAGTTTTTCTCTCTAGAAGTATGATTTAGATCTTTTTTTGTATCTTCCATGTCTATACTGACTCTTTGAATATATGGAATATAATTACTAACTACTTAGTGTCCTACTTTGCTAATTCAGACATCTCTGTCAGCTTTGGGTTGATTTTGATTGCTAATTTTTCCATTTTGATTGTGTTTTCCTGCTTCTTTGCCTGCCTTGTCATTGTTGATTGTATACCAGACACTGATTTTTACCTTTTTGGGTATCGAATATTTTTGTATTACTATAAATCTTCTTGAGTTTTGGGATGTAGTTATTTGGAAACAGTTTGGTACTTCTGGGACTTGCTTTTATAATTTGTTAGGTGACCCAGAGAAGTGCTTATTCTAGGACTGTTCTTCACTACTGAGGTCTACATTCCTGAGTACTCTACCTGTTACCTCTTGAATTATAAGGTTTCCCAGTCTGGTTGATTGGAATGAGCACTGATCCTGGCCGTGTGTGAGTGCTAAGTGATGTTCTTTCCAGTTCTTTTGGATGGTTCTTTTCCTGGCCTTGTGTAGTTTCTTCACATGCATGTGCTGATGTGTATTCTGCTAAATACTCAAGGGGCTCCTCTACAGCTGTCTTCTCATACTCCCCTGTGAACTCTAGCTGCCTTGGTTTCCCTGGACTCTCAGGTCATCTTCCCAATGAAGAAATCTTCCTGGCTCTGCCTCAGTTCCTCCAATCTGAAAACTGTAGTAGGGCATCATAGGGCTCACTGAGACAGTCTCCCGACTCTCACACATCACTGCCCCTTATTGTTTGATGTTCAGGGAAACAGCTGTTTTGTATATTTTGTCTGTTTTCTTTTTGTTGTTTTTGGCGAGATGGTAGATTCAGTCTCTGTTACATAATTGTGGGCTATAGTGGAAGCCTTCCTATATGGTTTTTACCTGTGGAATTTGACAGGCTGATTCTAAAATTCATCTGGACAGAAAATTCGTAATAGCTAAGCAGATCCTGAAAAGGAAGAACAACAAAGAGAAGATTGCTTTCCCACATATTAAAACATGACAAAACTAGAGTTACTCAAATAGTGTGCTTTTTGTGCAGGAACAGACACATAGATCAGTGGGGAAACACTGTCTATGTATACATTCCTATGTTTGTACATACGAATTGATAACAAGTGGCATTTCAGGTTGGGAAAGGGCATTAAGATAAAATACCATTTGGGAAACAAAAAGTTGATTACTAAAACTGTATTCATTCATTTACATATGGTTTTTAGCACCATGTAACAGAAATCCAAAATAACTGGCTCAAAAAAAGGTAGAAATTTACATTTCTCCTGGAAAAGTCAGTCATGTAGTTAAACAAGAGTCCAGGTTTCTCTTATATTTTTGCCTTCTCATCCATAAGATAATTTCTTGTCAGCGTAGTTTAAAGAGCTCATGTTCTGGTTTGTGTATTGGGTGCAAATAAGTGAAGGGAAGGTATACCTTTTCGTCTTAAGGGCGCAGCAAAGAATTTTCATTTATCTCTTCACAACCTCCAGAGAAATTGGGAAATAGACTTTATTCAGGGCAGCTCTGTGCCTAGCTAAATGCTGTATTGTGAAAGAAGGTGATAATAGAAATCTGCGGACATTTAGCAATCTCACCTTTACCATATATAATAACATTTCAAATGGGTGAAAGAAAAATGTAAAAATGAAAAGCCATAAGTTTTAGAAGTATTCATAATGTTTATGATCTGTTAGGTTATTAAAGTCTTTCCTAAGCAAGATACAGAAGCATTAGCCATAAAGGAAAATATCAGTGGCTTTAATATCAGTGAAATTAAAATGATTATATGACTAAAAATAAAAACAAAGATTGAATACATACCAGAAAAGTAATTGTAATGTATACAAATGAAAAAGGTTAATATTTAGGATGTATAAACAGCACCTTTAAATTGATTAAAGAGAAACATCCTAGTAGAAAAATGAACAGAGCACATGAACAACAGAAGACATCCAAATGGTTTGTGAACGTGAAAACATACTGCCTGTCTCATAATCTGAGAAATGCAAATTAAAATTATATTTGTCTGTCACATAGCTAACCATTGGTGGCTTGGGTGTGGGGAACATGGGTGCTGTCACTGTTGGAGTATAAATTCGTACACTATTTGGAGGTCAGTTTGGTAGTATCAAAGCTGATGATGCAAAACCCTGTGACTGCATGGTTTCACTTTTAGGGATCTTATAAAATATCAACGTGGGGTTAAGTGATATCTTTATAAGAATATTTACTTTATCATTGTATTAACTAAAGATAGTAAGATCAGTAAAGGAATATTCTTAAAAATTATGATATATCCATACTGTACAATACTATGTAACCATGAGGAGAAATGAAGTGGTTCTGTATAGCCAGCCATAGAATAATCATCAGGATGTATTACTGTTAAGTGAAAAAAAGATTGCACAACAGGATATGTAGAAGGAATCCATTTATGTAAAAAAAACCCAAACCACACAATTTCATAGAAAAAAAGACCTAAAATGCTTGCATTTAGAGTGTATAGGGAGTGATGTTGGGGAGGTGGGGGTTTACTTCATATTTCAGTGTGGTTTAAAACTATATGGAGTTGTAGCAAGATATGCTGTGTTATCTTTAAAACTATCTTTAAAACTTCACTCTTTACAGTGAAACTAAACATATATTTATTATATTTTAATAAAAATGAGTCCAATCTTTTGGCTTTCATTTTCTTTAGGATTGGTCCAAAGGAAGACTTTTTCCACTGTTTGAAATGTAACTTATGCCTGGCTATGAATCTCCAAGGAAAGCACAAGGTATATAATTAGTTTGTATAACTCAAAGTATTACTGTGTTTTTGAGAACCAGATTAAAATATGTTTGGAAGCCATGCTAATTTTCAGGTAGTACCAAGTACAGCTGTGTTGCTTTTTATTTTTAACCAGTATTAAGAAATAATGTTCTAAAATACATGCCTCAGAATATCTAATCTACATTTTCTTTTCTTTGTAGTGTATAAGAATATTTATATCTGTATTTGCATAATGTTGATAACTTCTAAGTAGGTTTATGGATTCTTATTGGTATTGCATTTAAGAATAACTTTTAAAATGTTGGCAGAAGTATAGGAGAAGTACTGAGCAGTCAATTGGCACAGCATTCCAGGAAAATTCAGAAAATATTTTTATTTCCTTTCATAGTTAGACAAATACTTTTAATCTGGATGTAGAAATTATATCATGATCCCAGGCCCTTTAACATTAGTTTTCATTGTGTCGAAAAAAATCTAATGAACTACTTAGAGTACTGATGCTAATATAAGAATTTAGAAAATGGAGTGACTAAAGAGGTATTTTAGATATTAGATAATAACTGGCCTAAAATAGTAAAATGATAGGATAAATTGAGATGAATAATGAACATGTGGGATATGGTGACAAGGTGTAAGGGAAAAAGAATGGGGCTGAGTAAAGATGACTTCCAGGGTTTTTAGCCTTGGCTTAAGGGTACCTGGTTAATAGGTTTTGAATTTCTTGGAGGTAAAAGATTGAATTTGGTTTTATAGATTTAAGTTGACATTATAGCAAGACATGCTGTGTTATTTTTAAAACTATATGGAGTTGTCGCAAGATATGCTGTGTTATCTTTAAAACTATATGCACTTTTTCTCTTCTGGTATTTTTGTTTTGTTTCTCAATTATGTTTTACTGGTATTAGTAAATGGCCCTAATTTACACCATCTGCTCAGGCGCTTGCTTAAAAAATTAGAATATCATCCATGGTATGGTGCTTTCCTTTACCGTTCCATATCTCATGAGACACCGTCTTGTCAAGTTAAGAACTGCGGGGAGGCCCTGGGGCAACCTGTTGGAACTCTCAAATACAGTTCCACTTTTTATTAGTGTGTAACTTTGGAAGTTATTTAGTTTCTTTAGGTTTCAGATACCTCAGTGGGATAATAATTGTACTTTGAGTTGTGAGAATTAATTGAGCTAATACAGATACTGTACTTAGTATATGGCACGTAGTTAAACCTCAATAATATGAACTGTTTATATTATCAATATTATTAAATAGCTTAGCTTTGCAGTAAAACACATAAAAAAGAAAAGTTCCAGTCATTATTATCTCTGCATTTTTGGTAAATCTTGACTCAATGAGTTTCCTTATCTATAAAATTAAGATAATGTAAATAAGATTTGAGCATTCTTGTTGTTTCTGGTAATGTGCAAAGCTCAAAAGTTATGAGTTAACTGTTCAGTTCTTGTCTAATGTATAAGAAATATGTATGTATGTTACTATCTTTAGCAAGTTGGTATTTTTGTTTCCTTTATCATTAGTTTTTATTATTAGTGCTATTGTTATATCTGTCATTTTCATGTGTTAAACGTTTGGTTATTTGATTTTCTCTTTTAAACAGTGTATTGAAAATGTTTCCCGGCAGAATTGTCCAATATGTTTGGAGGTAAGCTTAAGATATTATTTGCTTTTGAACTATCCCCTCTTGAATTTAAAATACTTGGATGTTTATATTGTCCTCATGCAAGGACTAACATTTCCTTTCTAGGACATACACACATCCCGTGTTGTTGCTCATGTCTTGCCATGTGGACATCTTTTACATAGGTAAAGTAACTTTTTTTACTTTTTTTCCTCAAAACATTTGAAACTAATGGAGATAGTTTTTGCTTGACTAAAGTATCTTTATATATTCTTTCAGAACGTGTTATGAGGAAATGTTGAAAGAGTGAGTATTTGACAGGATTTTGAAGAATTATTTTTCTAAGATGTCTTTTCTTTTTTGGGTGGGGGTGATGAAGTGGGTGATTGCTGCTATTACTTAATCCAAAATTAGGCATGGCAGATAATTATCATGAGATGTGTAGGGTAGATGAATAGTGTTAAACCGGGCAGAGCATCTTGAAGGATGTAGGGCTACACCTTTTTCCCCATTTGTATTATGCCTTATGTCATCCCACAACTTGAGACAGGTACCACTTAATTTCTGACTGTATTTACTAGGGAACACAGTTCTCCACCACAGACAATCATAGCATTGTAAAATTGCTGAGGCGTGTTGCTCAAAATTCTGTTAAGTTTTTATATTGGCCCAATATAATGACCTGCAAAGAAAGCTGGTAATGAGATTACCTAAAGCTAAGACTTTATTATGGGGGAAGGATATTAAAATCAGATGAGAATAGTTAGGAAAGAGGAGATAATACATGTGTTTTGGTTCTGCAAAATCAGAAGCAGAAACTTCAATGTAAGAGCCAGATAGAAGGGAATTTTTCAGAATTTTTAGAAAAAAATTGTATGATCTGAGTAAGTTTTAAGGAATATAATCTCTGCTTGAATGTACTAAGAAATTGAGATTGTTTAGCGAAAAAGCAGCTTAATTGGTTTTTTAAAATATGATTTGCAAAGAATATGGAACCTCTCCATTTTAGAGAACCAAGGAAAAAGAAATAGTTTAAAAATGTCATATGATACAAGATTTAATTGAAACCTTTAACAGTATAAAAGCTCCCAGGTTTGTAACAGGTTATCTTGAAATACAGAGTAATGCCCTGTCTTAGATGGTTTATGTACTTGGTTAGCATGCATCTTCTTACATACCTGAGTTGATATACTCCCCGTTTACTGTTTGGAAAATAATCTTTCTATCTCTTCTAGAGGCTACCGATGTCCATTATGTATGCACTCTGCTTTAGATATGAGTAGGTACTGGAGGCAGCTGGATAATGAGGTAGCACAGACTCCTATGCCATCAGAATATCAGAACATGACTGTGGATGTGAGTAGAGTCAGTACTTTTCAGGTTCCTTGTTGATGGTCTTGTTAATTTTGCCTTTTTGTTCAAATCTGTCTAAAAAATACTGCTTTGGCATAGATGCCAATGTGATTTTAAATTGGAAGGACAAAATATAAATTTTAGTTACTTTGAACTCAAAAGATGAGACAAAAAGTCTTAAGAATACCTTTGTGCAGTTCTTTCCAACACTAGATGGCAGGCAACAGCTGTATCCTGAATTATTTACGTATTACTTGCCAGAGTCAATCAGTAATGTAAGTGAGAAGAAGTGGATTACTGATTTGATATTTATTTTAAGTATGTTTTCTTTTTAATAATTTAAAATTTTGTTTAGGCAGAAAGTTTTTAGATCTACATATATGTGTTTCACATCTTTAGTGTGATTTTTTTTTAATTGTTTTGACCAGACAATGCCACTTTATATCTGTAAGGTTTAATATACTTAATTTGAATTCATCTCTTCATATTTCAGATTCTCTGCAATGATTGCAATGGGAGATCTACAGTCCAATTCCATATATTAGGCATGAAGTGTAATATTTGTGAATCCTACAATACTGCTCAAGCTGGAGGACGTAGAATTTCACTAGATCAGCAATGACAAGCCTATACTGCACTGGAAAACTCAGCATTTTCTGATATAGAAAAAGGCTATCTTTAGTATCCTGTTGTCATGTGTCAGAATCTACACATTAGAGTTGGTGTGTTTTGTACAGGTGTCACAGCATAAAATCATACTACAAGTACTTCAGGATTCAGGGTCTCTTTATAGAATTATTGTAGCTCTATATTGGATGAAAGCACCGTGCTTGTATTTTGATTGGAAATTCCTATAGTGTCGGTTGTTAGGAAGTCGGTGATGTTTGCTGCTGAAATTCACATCCACCGAAGTTTGTTATACTTCCATGGAACTTTGCTGTAAGTGACACTGTGCATGCAGGGTTCATTTATAGTTCTTGATAGAACTGCACTTAATTATCAATATTCCTGACTTTTTAAGGGCTATATAATGCAAATATGTTCTTACTGTTAAAATTAATTACATTTCCTTTAGAATTTTTTAAGACAGTCCTTTGGATCCTGTAAATGTGAATTTTGATGTAATAACTGCTAATAAAATTATATCAAAACAGTGTGTCTTGGAAGGTTTTTTCCAAGGTAAGTTATTTTTGGCTCAGTTAAGGTGACATAATCTTTTTTTTTTTTTTTTTAAGGTATCATTGTTTTACACTCTTATGAAGGTTTCACATGAAAATGTGGTTACTACCTTCACCCTTATAATTGAGTTCCCCCCCATGCCCCATTACAGTCACAGTCTATCAGTGTAGTAAGATGCCACAGAGTCCCTACTTGTCTTCTCTGTGCTTCACTGTCTTCCCTGTGAGCCCACACACACCATGTGCACCAATCATGATACCCCACAGTCCCCTTCTCCCTTCCTTCCCACCCGCCCTCCTGCACCCCTCCCCTTTGGTAACTGCTAGTCCCTTCTTGGAGTCTGTGAGTCTGCTGCTATTTTGTAAGGTAACATAATCTTACAATGTAAATCCTCTTTTCTTTGTTTTGACATATTCTTCCAGAAGAGTAGTTGGTAAAAATGTAAAATAACAGAACTTTTCCAAGCCTTAAAAAAACACTGATACTGAAAATAATTTTGTTTTGATTGCCCAAAATTATTTGTTCAAAAAACAGTTCATTGAGTCAGGAAGTATTTAGTGAGCAGCTATTGTATGCTGGATATGGTTCCAGATGTTATAGAGACAATGAATAATACAGAGAAAAGCCCCTGCCCTCATTCTGGTATATATCTTAGTGTCCCTCATACCTGATTAGCTATCTTTGTTTTTCTTTGTTTGCTGTGCTTATGTTTGTTGTAAATGATTGGATTCTTTCTTCTCTAAATGCTTGAAGTAGGTATGGGTGAATAGAAGGGGCATGGCATATTCCTTGAAAGATCTCTGATTTTATAACCCTTTTTTGATTCATGTAATGGAATTAAATGTTAAATATTCTCTTAATTCAGGGAAAAAGTTTCCAAAAATGCTTGGTGATCCTGTAGCTCTTAACAGTAGTATCCCAGTATCCAACTTGGACTGTTTATAAAAAAGCTTTAGGTTAGGATGTGTAATGTGTACATATCAATTGATGGGTGTTAAACACCAATTATATTTCCAACTTTGAGCTAGTTGGATCTTCTGTGAATAAGGAAGATAGTCTTGTAAGTAGAAACCCTAGCATTCCTGGTTATTTTATTCTTTTGTTGAAGCCTCTCTACTTGGATAAAGGCAGCAGGATTGATTTCCAGTTTTGGGCTTAGATCTTTGTTCCATTCTGCCTTCCTGTCTTCTGTGTTCTGCTCTTGCATTCTCTCCCCGTTGTCCATTTCCAAGGCCTGAGAGGGGAGCAGTGCTGTTCTGGATTAGGGGAAGGAATAGGATATCTTACCAGGTGTTAACTATCAGTATACAGATAAGGAAAGAGTAGTTTTCTATTTATAATACTTGTTTATTTTTGGTATCATCCTGCTTAACTAATTTAAATCATGTTTTTAATCATGGAGTCATTGGATCCTTTGAGTTGGAGTGAGTATATAAAAGTAAAAAAACTGTGGAGCATGTACTGTGTGCCAGACGTAAGTGTTAGCATTAATCATTATGGTAATTCTGTAGGGTAGGTCTTCATTTTATAAATGAGAAAGCTAAGGTTCAGAAGTTAAATGACATGCTTGAGTAAGTGATTGCTAGTCAATGTTGGGTCTGGGAATCAGATCCAGCTCTGTGGCCCCAAACACTGCCTTTGATTCAAACTTTCATTTTTTAAACTACCCTTAGTAGCTAAATTATCTCATGGAGGAGCTCATGATTTGATAGACTTTGCATTTTTAGATATCTTATTTTAGTTCAAAATCTGATTACTTCTGTTTTCAATTCGGGATCCGAATTTGTCCAAAATAATGTGGAATTAGTATGTAATTGCTTGTTAATGATACCTAGTCATGTGTTTGAAGCAGTTTTTAAATGCCCTTGAAGTCTAGGCTATAATACCCAGGGTTTCTTCAGTGCTTAAAATCTTCACAGTTCTCATTCACAGTACGTTCCTTAGCATTCAGTATGTAATACTTAAAATGGATAATCTTTTTTTGGCTTTTTCTGATTTCAAAAATATGTTTATTGTTGGAAATAGGTAAGAAGATCAAAAACTTCCACAAATCTCCTCTCCCAGAGATGAATAATACTGTTAACATTTTAACAGACAACTCAGTTCTTTTCTCTTTCTGTTCATAGAGACTTAGAGACTTAAAAAAGCTTATAGGATGTTAAATTCTTAGTCATATCTTACACATGGTAGAATAGTCTGTCCCTAAAATCAGTCAGGTTGCCCTGCCACAGAAAATCTGTATCTATAGAGTACTTATTTTAAAAAACAGTAACTCAATATGTTTTTGAATTCCTGGTGCACAGAAGCTCATTGGCTCCTTTTATCATTAAGGAAATGTCTTTCAAGTTACTTTTTTCTCTTTTGTAGTTTCTAGAGTCTTCATAAAAAGTACATGGGGCTCTGTATAATATTAACTTTAGCTCATATTTAAAGAAGTATATTTATGACATTAAAGATTTTAAAATAAAGGTTTCTTACCCAAAATGTATTTTCATATTATGTAATTTTCTTTTAATTTAAAACAATTTTGGTCATGAATCAAAAATGAATGTGAGTAGTAAGGAACCCAAGTCCTGTTTTATAAGTTCCTGGTGCTTAATAGGTATTCAATGGTGAATAAATTAATTTGGAATGGTATATGTTCAAAACTCTATGCTATTTCCTTAAAAAATCATCTCTGCTTAAGTTCCCTTTAAATATTTGCTGTTTGCATTATATTCATTGGAAGTAGTTTATTTCTTACTAAGTGGACTTTTTCTTAGTATCATTTCTATATGGTATTTTCCCTTGTGTTTGTCCTGTAAATCTTTTTTTTTGGATTATGTGCTACCTTTGGGCAGGTCTGCTTTGTTTGTTTTTTTACCCCCTTTTTCACACCCATAATAGTCTCATACCCACGTGGTTGCCTTACATATGATTTCACTTTCCATCTCCCCTCCCCTCTCCATCCTGCCAGATTAGTTTTCCTAAGTTTACACTTGTAGGTTTGGTCAGAATAATATACAGCTTTCCTACTTGTGTATTTGATTAAGCCCAGCTTCCTCACTTTGTAGTCTTCACAGTATTGTTGCAACTTTATATTTTCAGTTTTGTTTTTCATTCGTTACATGTAATTCTTAAACACGCCTACCCTGAACATTTGCTCCTTACCTTTGCACACATGGTTCCCTCATGGAACAATCATTCTTGGAAAAATACTGTTAGCAAAGGCCTACCTCTTCTTTGTAGTCCAGCTCAAAGTTTACTTTCTCCATTAATGCTAATTAATAGTCATAATTCTTCTGGTATCTCTTCCTTTAAATTATTAAATTAAATTTAACACTACCAGTGTTAAGAGACAGCGTTTTCTTTATTATGTGCAATTTTTGCCTTTCCCCTCACTTCAAAGTTAGAAGAAACAATGTATATAAGGCTTCCTGTGGATAAAGCTGTCATGGGGGTGGGGTATAATGGACAGCTCTTCATTAGTGGAAGACAAAACCCATGTGGTAACGGGCTAAGGCGGAGATAGGCCAGGTGAGCTGTTGTTGAAGCACCTTAACCCAGGGGTCAGAGTGAGTGCCTGTTGCTGAAGACAGTGATGGAGCTTTTCATCTCATAATACTTTGCTCATAAGAATTTGTTGAATTTCAAGTGAGACAAAAAAAATCTTGTTTCCAAAGTTTTCATCATATGCACGAGTCTGGTAGAGGTATGTGTGTGTGTGTGTACATGTATGTGCAGAAGTTCCTTGACAAACCCCTGAAGTGTTCAGGACTAGAACATACTGCTTGAAATGTGGTATCACACCTTTCTCAAATTAGAAGACAGTATCAAGTCATGCTGGAATCTGGTTGCTAGGCTCATCTATTCATTTATGCTACTTCACAAATGCTTACTTTGCACTGGCTTTGTGCCAGGTAAATATGTACAGACAGGTTGTAAAAAAAAAAAATGAGTGAAGACAGTAAATGACCTCAATTTGTTCTGGCCTAGGAGAGGTGGGTGGGTGACCCATAGTGTGATAGGAATGCTTTTGCTGATTTCTACATTAGTGTTAAGTGGCTCAATGAGTAAGGAACCCTTAGAAACAGCCAACTTTTTGGCTTGGATCTCCCATATTGCAACTACAAAAGTATGGTCTTTGGGAGATGTGTAAGCTTGTGACTTACAGGTTCTTTATTTTAGAATAAGCAGTTAAGCTCAAATTCCTTTTGTGTGTCTGTCAACAGGTCCAGTGTGTGATACATGATACAAAGGGTCCCTGGTGTAACACTTGCCATTCCCTAGTTCATTAAGGATTGTCCTTGCCCAGATTTTGTTGCATAGACAAGCCAAGCATCTACTTTTGTAAACCTGTGATCAGGATCAAAGCATCAATCAGGCTGGTTGCATCTTTTTTCCCCTTGAGGCAAACAACATATATTCAAATTGGGAGTCAAAACTTCCTTTAATCACCTGCCTACTTCCAACTGTTCTGTCCCATTTTCACTCGTGTTTTTCTTTCCTCTTCTATTTCTAGAGTCAGAATTCAGAATGGGCTAATATGGTAAACAGTCCTTTAGTCTGTCTAGAGGCTCCTATAATTGCGATTATTGCCATCAGAGGGTGTAGATGGGGCTTGGTGATTGGCTCCTCCCCCTCTGAATCAAGTTCTGAATCAGTTGAGAAGTAAATGCAGTCAGATATTGCTACTAAAGTTGGGAAGGAGATTTGTGGCTTGGAACCAAGGCCAAATTAAGGATGCTCTTCCTTGTTCTAACTTGAATTTGCTCATACAGTAACTGATTGCAGGCCTCCCTCCACAGTGGAGCTTCTGCCCTGGGGTGGGGAGCAGTGACTCCTAAACACTGCACTTTTCCTGGGGCAAGGCTAGAGCCTCTCCAAGAAGGGCTTAGAGCATACATGTACAATGGCTTTTCCCCAAATCTCACCACTGTTAGGTAACTCCTTCCTCTGATATGAGTGGGGAAGCCACTGGAGGCTTTCTTCCTAATATTTCCAAAGGAGGAGAGCATGATTAGCTGAGGCAAGAATACAGAGAAATCCCTGTCCCAAAGATCCTGAGAGAGCTCTGGTGTCCTGGCATCCTTTGGATGGAAGGTAATCTGAATCTGTTCAGACAGTGAGTTGAGTGTAATTTGCAGAGGATGAGATAACTAACCTCTTCCTGATACAGACTCTAAAATTGGCCTGACCTTCAAGAATGGTGGCACCAGGCAAGCCCCACCAACCACTCTGCCATCTTGAGAGTGAAGCAGCACTGGCTGGTAAGTCTGTGTACTTTTTCTTTTTTTAATCAAATGTTGATGTCCTAGGCAAAGAGCAGTATTAGTTAGAATTTATCTACTTTGACCTTTTTCTTTGTAAATTGATACATTTCTTTAGGGGTATTTCATTGTGAAGATTAATAGGTTTATTTAAAATAATGGAATCATAGACTTCAGAGCTGAAAGGACCATATAGACCAACCCACTGTGGTTTTGCTTGATCAAACAGAAGTCCAGCAAACTTCAATTTGCTTGCCCAAGCTTTCTATGAGGGCCTGAAAAAGAAGGGTTTCTCCTTATTTTCTGTATTGTCATCTCTGAGGATCTGCATTTGTATATATGTTGGAGGTTGGAATAAATAAATAAACACCTACCCAAGATGTACGGAGCAGGAGAGATGATCTGGGTTGGGGGAAGGGAGACACAAAAGTGGGAAAAGAATGGAAACATGGGAGGAGAACAGAAGTGGTATCTTCTCCAAGCTATACTTCCTCATGTCACAACTGTGCATCACAATCTAGGTGTATTTGTGTGTTAGTTTGCATATTCCATGTCATCAGTTGTTTGTTGCACGGGCAGCTTGATATAATAAAGTAGCCTGGACTTTGGAAGCAGAGACAGAAGTTCAAATTCTGTCAGTTTAACACTGGTGTGTAACCTTGGGTCAGTTATTAACTTGCTAATTTCTCTGCTTAGTATAGGGCAACTGATTTTCCTGGCAATCAGTTTTCCTTTGGGTAAGAGCAATAATACCTAATAATAATTCTGGATATGTTTAAAGAAAAGACCCCTTTCCATTAACAGTCATAGTGATTTATTAGGCAGTAGAGAGCAGAGAGGTTAAGGACACAGGTTCTGGAGACATTGCTGGGATTTGTATCTTGACTCTGCCATTTACTTGCTGTGTGACCTTGGGCAACTTCTTTAACCTTTCTGTGTTTCATGCATTCTTCCTTTTTTTTCCTGTTATTATTTTTATTTTGGTATCATTAATATACAATTACATGAGCAACATTGTGGTTACTAGATTCCCCCCATTATCAAGTCCCCACCACATACTCTATTACAGTCACTGTCCATCAGTGTAGCAAGATGCTATAGAGTCACCACTTGTCTTATCTGTGCTATACTGCCTTCCCCGTGCCCCCACCCCACATTATGTGTGCTAATTGTAATCATGCATTGTTTCTTAAGATTAACTTTTGTACAGGGTTTGGACAAAGCTGTATTGTGATGCCTCTGATACCTGCTAACTCTTGAAATTATCTAGCTCCCCTTTCCTTTCATACTTCATGCCATTCAGCTGCACACACTGATTGGATTTCCATTCTTTACTTTTACTATATTGCCTGAATTAAGCCATATAATTTTTTCCCCCTCTCTGATATATGTTTTTACATCTGGATGAGATCACTGGCAGCCTATGGTACAAGGATGCAGGGAAAATGAAGGGTGACTTTAATCTTTGTTTCCTAACAGCAGAGGGTGCCACAGTGTTTCTGGTGACAGGAATCTTCTGTGCAAAATGATTTTTTTTCTGACCTGGTACTTAAAAATAAGAGCATGTGGAGAATAGGAAAGGATTAAAGATGGCAATGTGAGAGGTGAGACAGAGACCTCCTCCTAAAACCACATACAATATGAAAATATAATTAATGCAACTAATCCTGAAAGAGCAACAGGAAAGAAGGCTGCACCAGATGGCATACACCTGGAGGAAAGAACAGACCTGATGAACAGGGTTACCAAAGCCATGATCCGGTGGGACCCAAGCCCTTCCCCCACCCTAGTTCACTGGTGGGAGGAAGAGAAACAGAGCAGGGAGGGAGTGGAGGTGTGGGACTGTTGAACATGGGAGATCTGCTCTGGAAGCACGAACCTACATTGCATGGTGCACTGGTGATTAGTGGGGTTGAAAAGCTAAGGCAGAATACCTGGAGAGACTTGAGATTCTAGCTGCTTGTGGAAAACAAGTGATCCATATCCGGCTGAACTGGGCAGGCAATCTGAGAGACTTCCTAAAAGCAAGAGGGCTGCTAAGGTGCAAGGACTGCACAGAGCTTAGTGCTCAGGAGAAAGGACAGGTAAACAAAATTGTCCAGGTGTACTCTGCCCAGCAGGTTGGGAACTTTAATGGTCTTCAGGCACTCCATCTCCCTGGCTGGCTACATAGCTCCAAGGACCCCAACCACGATACCCAGCCTGCTGCACCTTCCACCCAGCCAGCCTGCACCTGACTTGTATACAGGCAGTCCCTGCCATGGCATCAGGCCAGGCAGAGGGAAGCCCTGCCAACAGCAGCTACAAACGCAAAGCACAGAGGCTTACGCCTGGGTGTCCAGCCCACTGGTTCTGGCAGTGGAGATAGGCATAGCAGCTGGGCAGCAGTTAACAGTTCTTTCCTACCCCCAGGCACCACACCACTCCCCTGTGACTCCAGACATCACTCCAGGGGCTGAGCAGCTCCAGACAGTAGAGCTTCTGGGCACTAGAGGGCATCACACATAAATATGAAACTTCAAAGGAACCTGGTTCAAAGCAAAATCTAAACAACACCAGAAAAAGGATTGAGTGAGAATGAACTAATAAAGCTTCCTGAAAGATATTTCAAAATAAAAATCATAAACATGCTCATGGAAGTACAGAAAAATATTCAAGAACTCAGGAATGAATTCCAGTGAGAGATCCAATCATTGAGGAACACAATGGAGGGTATTAAAAGCAGATTAGATACAGTGAAGAAGAGGATAAATGAAATAGAAATTAGAGAAGGGGAATAAAAAGCAGCTGAGGCACAGAGAGAAAAAGCATTTCTAGGAATGAAAGAATACTGAGAACTGTGTGACCAAACCAAACGGAACAGTATTTGCATTATAAGGGTACCAGAAGAAGAAGAGAGATAAAAATGGATAGAAAGTGTCTTTGAGGAAGTAATTGCTGAAAACTTCCCCAATCTGGGGAAGGAGATAGTCTCTCAGGCCATGGAGATCCACAGATCTTCCAACACAAGGGACCCAAGGAAGACAACACCAAGACACATAGTAATTAAAATGGGAAAGATCAAGGATAAGGACAGACTGTTAAAAGCAGCCAGAGGCAGAAATAAGATCACATTCAAAGAAAAGCCCATCAGGCTAACATCAGACTTCTCAGCAGAAACCTTACAGGCCAGAAGGGAGTGGCATGATGTATTTAATGTCATGAAGCAGAAGGGCCTGGAACCAAGATTACTTTATCCAGTGAGATTATCATTTAAATTTGAAGGAGGGAATTAAACAATTTCCAGATAAGCAAAAGCTGAGAGAATTTAGCTCCCACAAACCATCTCTACAGTGTATTTTGGAAGGACTGCTATAGATGGAAGTGTTCCTAAGGTTAAGTAGCTGTCACCACAGGTAATAAAAAGGGATAGACTAAGAGTATAGAATATAATGCCTAATATATAAAGAATGGAGGAGGAAGAAAAGGAGGGAAAAAAATAAAGAACCTTTAGAATGTGTTTGTCATAGCAAATTAAGTGAGTTAAGTTAGACTTTTAGATAGTAAGGAAGTTACCCTTAAACCTTTGATAACCACGAATCTAAAGCCTGCAACAGCAATAAATACATACCTATCAATAATCACCCTAAATGTAAATGGTCTGAATGCACCAATCAAAAGACACGGAGTCACTGAGTGGATAAAAAAACAAGACCCAACTATATGCTGCCTACAAGAGACTCACTTCAAACCCAAAGACATACACAGACTAAAAGTGAAGGGATCGAAAAAGATATTTCATGAAACTAATAGGGAGAAAAAAGCAGGAGTTGCAGTACTTGTCTCAGACAAAATAGATTTTAAAACAAAGAAAGTCCCAAGAGACAAAGAGGACATTACATAATGATAAACGGGTCAATCCAACAAGAAAATATAACTATTATAAATATCTATGCACCCAACACAGGAGCACCTACATAGGTGAAACAAATACTAACTGAATTAAAAGGGGAAATACAATGCAATGCATTCATTCTAGGAGACTTCAACACTCCACTCACTCCAAAGGACAGATCATCCAGACAGAAAATAAGAAAGGAGACAGGCATTGAACAACAGATTAGAACAGATGGACCTAACAGACATCTACAGAACTCTACACGCAAAACCAGCAGGATACACATTCTTCTCAAGTGCACATGGAACATTTTCAAGAATAGATCATATACTAGGCCACAAAAAGAGCCTCGGTAAATTCAAAAAGATTGAAAATTGTACCAACTAGCTTCTCAGACCACAAAGGTGGTATGAAACTCGAAATAAATTAAGAACAATCCCATATGAACAGTCTAAACTCACAATTAACAAAACTAAAAAAAGAACAGATGAGGCCCAAAGTCAGTAGAAGGAGGGACATAATAAAGATTAGAGCAGAAATAAATAAAATCGAGAAGAATGAAACAAAGAATCAATGAAAGCAAGAGCTGATGTTCGAGAAAATAAAGAAAACAGATAAACCCCTAGCCAGACTTATGAAGAAAAAAAGAGAGTTTACATACATTAACAGAATCAAAAATGAGAAAGGAAAAATCACTATGGACACCACAAAAGTAAAAAGAATTGTTAGAGAATACTATGAAAAATCATATGCTAACAAACTGGATAACCTAGAAGAAATGGACAACTTTCTAGAAAAATACAACCTTCCAAGATGACCCAGAAAGAAACTGAAAATCTGAACAGACCGATTACTAGCAATGATATTGAATTGGTAATAAAAAAACTACCAAAGATTTTCTGGATTAAAGATGGCGCTGTGAGAGGAGAGACAGAGGCTTCCTCCTAAAACTGGATACAATTAGAAAATTTAATTGGCGCAACTAATCCTGAGAGAGCATCAGGAAAGAGGATGTGTCAGACTGCACACACCTGGAGAAAAGAGCAGACCTCAGCGAACGGGGTAACGTACCAGAGCTGTGGCTCCGCGGGACCCAAGCCCTTCCCCCACCCCAGCTCACCGGCGGGAGGAAGACAAATGGAGCAGGGAGGGAGTGGAAGGCTTGGGACTGCTGAATAACTAGCTCTGGAGATCTGCGCTGGGAGCACAAACCTACATTCCATGGTGCTTTCATGAGACTCGCATGACTACGGGTTGGAAAGTTAATACAGGCAGAGTTCCTGGGGAGACTGGGATTCTGGCTGCTTGCGGAAAGCAGGGATTCATATCTGGCTGCTCTGGGACAAAAACTTATACCTGTGTGCCTGGCCCACTGGCTTAGGCAGTGGAGACAGGCACAGGAGCCAGGAGGAGGGGAACAGCTCTTTCCTACCCCCAGTACTGCTCCCCTGTGACCCCCGACATTGCTTCAGGGGCTCAGCAGCTCCAGAATAGAGCTTCTGGACACTAGAGGGCGCCATATACAAACATGAAACGCCAAAGGAACCTTGTCCAGAGTAAAATTGTTAATACAACTCCCGAGAAAGATTTAAATGATATGGACCTCGTGACTCTTCCTGAAAGGGAGTTCAAAATAAAAATCATCAACATCCTAATGGAGGTACAGAAAGACATCCAAGAACTCAGGAATGAATTTAGGTCAGAGATCCAATCGTTAAAGAGCACGATAGAGGGTATTAAAAGCAGGTTGGATATGGTGGAGGAGACAATAAAAGAAATAGAAACTAGAGAAGAGGAACACAAAGAAGCTGAGGCACAGAGAGAAAAAAGGATCTCTAAAAATGAAAGAATATTGAGAGAACTGTGTGACCAATCCAAGCGGAACAATATTCGCATTATAGGGATACCAGAAGAAGAAGAGAGAGAAAGGGATAGAAAGTGTCTTTGAGGAGGTAGTTGCTGAGAGCTTCCCCAATCTGGGGAAGGAGATACTCTCTCAGGCCATGGAGATCCACAGATCTCCCAACACAAGGGACCCAAGGAAGACTACAGCAAGACACATAGTAATTAAAATGGGAAAGATCAAGGATAAGGACAGACTGTTAAAAGCAGCCAGAGGCAGAAATAAGATCACATACAAAGAAAAGCCCATCAGACTAACAACAGACTTCTCAGCAGAAACCTTACAGGCCAGAAGGGAGTGGCATGATGTATTTAATGCCATGAAGCAGAAGGGCCTGGAACCAAGATTACATTATCCAGTGAGATTATCATTTAAATTTGAAGGATGGATTAAACAATTTCCAGATAAGCAAAAGCTGAGAGAGTTTACCTCCCACAAACCATCTCTGCAGTCTATTTTGGAGGGACTGCTATAGATGGAAGTGTTCCGAGGGTTGGATAGCTGTCAGCAGAGGTAGTAAAATCATGGTAGGGAGGGTGGAGCAGCTGATTGCGAGGGAAATGCAAAATTAAATTGACTATCCCCAAAGCCAATCAAGGGATAGAGGAAAAGTATAGAATCTGATACCTAATACATAAAGAATTAAGGAGGAAGAAAAAGGAGGAGAAATAGAAAAGAACCTTTAGATTGTGTTTGTAACAGCATACTAAGTGAGTTAAGTTGGTCTCTTAGATAGCAAGGAAAGTAACCTGGAAGCTTTGGTAACCACGAATCTAAAGCCTGAAATGGCAATAAGTACATACCTATCGATAATCACCCTAAATGTAAATGGACTGAATGCACCAATCAAAAGACATAGAGTTACTGAATGGATAAAAAAACAAGACCCATCTATATGCTGCTTACAAGAGACTCACCTCAAACCCAAAGACATGCACAGACTAAAAGTCAAGGGATGGAAAAAGATATTTCATGCAAAAAATAGGGAGAAAAAAGCAGGAGTTGCAGTACTAGTATCAGACAAAACAGACTTCAAAACAAAGAAAGTAACAAGAGATAAAGAAGGACATTACATAATGATAAAGGGCTCAGTCCAGCAAGTGGATATAACCATTATAAATATATATGCACCCAACACAGGAGCACCAGCATATGTGAAACAAATACTAACAGAACTAAAGGAGGAAATAGACTGCAATGCATTCATTTTAGGAGATTTCAACACACCATTCACTCCAAAGGACAGATCCACCAGACAGAAAATAAGTAAGGACACAGAGGCACTGAACAACACACTAGAACACATGGACCTAATAGACATCTATAGAACTCTACACCCAAAAGCAACAGGATACACATTCTTCTCAAGTGCACATGGAACATTCTCCAGAGTAGACCACATACTAGGCCACAAAAAGAGCCTCAGAAAATTAAAAAAGACTGAAATCCTACCAACCAACTTTTCAGATCAAAAAGGTATAAAACTAGAAATAAATTGTACCAAGAAAGCAAAAAGGTTCACAAACACATGGAGGCTTAACAACACGCTTCTAAATAGTCAATGGATCAATGACCAAATTAAAATGGAGATCCAGCAATATATGGAAATAAAAGACAACAACAACACAAAGCCCCAACTTCTGTGAGACACAGCGAAAGCTGTCTTAAGAGGAAAGTATATAGCAATCCATGCATATTTAAAGAAGGAAGAACAAACCCAAATGAATAGTCTAACATCACAGTTATCAAAATTGTAAAAAGAAGAACAAATGAGGCCTAAGGACAGCAGAAGGAGGGACATAATAAAGATCAGAGAAGAAATAAACAAAATTGAGAAGAATAAAATAATAGAAAAAAATCAATGAAACCAAGAGCTGGTTCTTTGAGAAAATAAACAAAATAGATAAGCCTCTATCCAGACTTATTAAGAGAAAAAGAGAATCAACACACATCAACAGATTCAGAAGTGAGAAAGGAAGCATCACGACAGACCCACAGAAATACAAAGAATTATTAGAGACTACTATGAAAACCTACATGCTAAGAAGCTGGAAAACCTAGAAGAAATGGACAACTTCTTAGAAAAATACATCCTTCCAAGACTGACCAAGGAAGAAACACAAAATCTAAACAAACCAATTATCAGCAAAGAAATTGAAGGGGTAATCAAAAAACTACACAAGAAAAAAACCCCTGGGCCAGATGGATTTACCTCGGAATTTTATCAGACATACAGAGAAGATATAATACCCATTCTCCTTAAAGTTTTCCAAAAATAGAAGAGGAGGGAATACTCCCAAACACATTCTATGAAGCCAACATCACCCTAATACCAAAACCAGGCAAAGACCCCACCAAAAAAGAAAATTACAGACCAATATCCCTGATGAATGTAGATGCAAAAATACTCAATAAAATATTAGCAAACTGAATTCAAAAATACATCACAAGGATCATACACCACGACCAAGTGGGATTCCTCCCAGGGATGCAAGGATGGTACAACATTTGAAAATCCATCAACATCATCCACCACATCAACAAAAAGAAAGACAAAAACCACATGATCATCTCCATAGATGCTGAAAAACCGTTTGACAAAATTCAACATCCATTCATGATAAAAACTCTCAGCAAAATGAGTATAGAGGGCAAGTACCTCAACATAATAAAGGCCATATACGATAAACCCACAGCCAACATCATACTGAACAGTGAGAAGCTGAAAGCTTTTCCTCTGAGATCGGGAACAAGACAGGGATGCCCACTCTCCCTACTGTTATTTAACATAGCACTGGAGGTCCTAGCTACAGCATTTAGACAAAACAAAGAAATACAAGGAATCCAGATTGGTAAAGAAGAAGTTAAACTGTCACTATTTGCAGATGACATAAGATATTGTACATAAAAAACCCTAAAGACTCCACTCCAAAACTACTAGAACTGATATTGGAATACAGCAAAGTTGCAGGATACAAAATCAACACGCAGAAATCTGTGGCTTTCCTATACACTAACAATGAGCCAATAGAAAGAGAAATCAGGAAAACAATTCCATTCACAATTGCATCAAAAAGAATAAAATACCTAGGAATCAACCTAACCAAGGAAGTGAAAGACCTATACCCTGACAACTATAAGACACTCTTAAGAGAAGTTAAAGAGGACAGTAACAAATGGAACTCATCCCACACTCTTGGTTAGGAAGAATTAATATCGTCAAAATGGCCATCCTTCCCAAAGCAATATACAGATTTGATGCAATCCCTATCAAATTACCAACAACATTCTTCAATGAACTGGAACAAATAGTTCAAAAATTCATATGGAAACACCAAAGACCCCGAATAGCCAAAGCAATCCTGAGAAAGAAGAACAAAGTGGGGGTGGGATCTCACTCCCCAACTTCAAGCTCTACTACAAAGCCACAGTAATCAAGACAATTTGGTACTGGCACAAGAACAGAGCCACAGACCAGTGGAACAGATTAGAGACTCCAGACATTAACCCAAACATATATGGTCAATTAATATTTGATAAAGGAGCCATGGACATACAATTGGGAAATGACAATTTCTTCCAAAGATGGTGCTGGCAGAACTGGACAGCTACATATAAGAGAATGAAACTGGATCACTGTCTAACCCCATACACAAAAGTAAATTCAAAATGGATCAAAGACCTGAATGTAAGTCATGAAACCATAAAACTCTTAGAAAAAAACATAGGCAAAAATCTCTTGGATGTGAACATTAGTGACTTCTTCATGAATATATCTCCCCGGGCAAGGAAAACAAAGGCAAAAATGAACAAGTGGGATTATATCAAGCTGAAAAGCTTCTGTACAGCAAAGGACACCATCAAGAGAACAAAAAGGTACCCTACAGTATGGGAGAATATTTTCGTAAATGACAGATCCGATAAAGGCTTGACATCCAAAATATATAAAGAGCTCACGCTCCTCAACAAACAAAAAGCAAATAATCCAATTAAAAAATGGGCAGAGGAGCTGAACAGACAGTTCTCCAAAGAAGAAATTCAGATGGCCAACAGACACATGAAAAGATGCTCCACATCGCTAGTTATCAGAGAAATGCAAATTAAAACCACAATGAGATATCACCTCACACCAGTAAGGATTGCCATCATCCAAAAGACAAACAACAACAAATGTTGGCGAGGTTGCGGAGAAAGGGGAACCCTCCTACACTGTTGGTGGCAATTTAAATTAGTTCAACCATTGTGGAAAGCAGTATGGAGGTTCCTCAAAATGCTCAAAATGGAGTTACCATTTGACGCAGGAATTCCACTTCTAGGAATTTACCCTAGGGATGCAGTACTCCAGTTTGAAAAAGACAGATGCACCCCTATGTTTATCGCAGCACTATTTATAATAGCAAAGAAATGGAAGCAACCTAAATGTCCATCAGTAGATGAATGGATAAAGAAGATGTAGTACATATACACAATGGAATATTATTCAGCCATAAGAAGAAAACAAATCCTACCATTTGCACAACATGGATGGAGCTAGAGGGTATTATGCTCAATGAAATAAGCCAAGTGGAGAAAAACAAATACCAAATGATTTCACTCATCTGTGGAGTATAAGAACAAAAGAAAAACTGAAGGAACAAAACAGCAGCAGAATCACAGAACCCAAGAATGGACTAACAGTTACCAAAGGGAAAGAGACTGGGGAGAATGGGAGGGTAGGGAGGGATAAGGGTGGGGAAGAAGAAAGGAGGTATTATGATTAGCATGTATAATGTGGGGGGTGGGGGAAAGGGGAGGGCTTTGTAACACAGAGAAGACAAATAGTGATTCTACAACATCTTACTATGCTGATTGACAGTGACTGTAATGGGGTTTGTGGGGGGGACTTGGGGTAGGGGAGAGCCTAGTAAACATAATATTCTTCAAAAAGATAAAAATAAATAAATTAAAAAAAAAACTATCGAAAAACAAAATTCTGAAACCAGATGGTATCACCACTGAATTTTATCAAACATTTAGTCAATACCTAATAAACTTTTCTGTAAAGTCTTCCAAAAACTAGAAGAGGCGAGAGTACTTTCAAATTCATTTTATGAGGCCAGCACCACCCTAATACGAAAACCAGGCAAAGATAGCACAAAAAAAGAAAATTACAGGCCAATATCCCTGACGAACATAAATGCAAAAATACTTAACAAAATATTAGCAAACCAAATTCAGAAATACATAAAGAAGATCATCCATCATTATCAGGTAGGATCCATTCCAGGGATGCAAGGATGGTATAATATTAGAAAATCCATCAACAGCATCCACCACATCAAGAAAAAGGACAAAAACCACATGATTATCTCCATAGATACTGAGAAAGCATTTGAGAAAATTCAACATTCAGTCATGATAAAAACTCTACCAAATGGGTATAGAGGGTAAGTACCTCAACATAATAAAGGCCATATACGAAAAACACATAGCCAACATCACACTTAACAGCGAGAAGCTGAACACTTTTCCTTTAAGATCGGGAACAAGACAAGGATGAACTCTCTCCCCACTTTTATTCAACATAGTTCTGGAGGTCCTAGCCGTGGCAATCAGACAACACAAAGAAATAAAAGGCCTCCAAGGACATCAACAATAGAACAAAAAGACATCCTACAGTATGGGAGAATATATTCATAATGACATATCCGATAAAGGATTGACATAGAAAATATACAAACAGCTCATGCACCTCAACAAACAAAAAGGAAATAATCCAATTAAAAAATGGGCAGAGGATCTGAACAGACACATCTCAAAGAAGAATTTCAGATGGCCAACAGACACATGAAAAGATGCTCCACATCGCTAATCATCAGAGAAATGAAAATTAAAACCACAATGAGATATCACCTCACACCAGTTAGAATGCCCACCATCCAAAAGACAAACAACAACAAATGTTGGCGAGGATGTGGAGAAAGGGGTACCCTCCTACACTGCTGGTGGGCATGTAAATAAGTTCAACCATTGTGGAAAGCAGTATGGAGATTCCTCAAAAAACTCAAAATAGAAATACTATTTGACCCAGAAATTCCACTCCTAGGAATTTACCCTAAGAATGCAGGATCCCAGTTTGAAAAAGACATATGCACCCCTATGTTTATCACAGCACTATTTACAATAGCCTGTGTACTGCTTTCCACAATGGTTGAACCTAAGTGTCCAACCTAAGTGTCCATCAGTAGATGAATGGATAAAGAAGATGTGGTACATATACACAATGGAATATTATTCAGCCATAAGAAGAAAACAAATCCTACTATTGCAACAACATGGATGGAGCTAGAGGGTATTATGCTCAGTGAAATAAGCCAGGTGGAGAAAGACAAATATCAAACGATTTCACTCATGTGGAGTATAAGAACAAAGAAAAAAACGAAAGGAAGAAAACAGCAGCAGACACACAGAACCCAAGAATGGACTAACAGTTACCAAAGGGAAAGGGACTGGGGAGGATGGGTGGGAAGGGAGGGACCAGGGGGGAAAAGGGGTATTACAATTAGTAGACAACTGTAGTGCTGGTCACGGGGAGGGCTGTACAACACAGAGAAGACAAGTAGTGATTCTATAGTATCTTACTATGCTGATGGACAGTGACTGTAATGGTATGTGGTGGCAACTTAATGATGGGGGGAGTCTAGTAACCATAATGTTGCTCTTGTAATTGTAGATTAATGATACCAAAAATAAAAGACATCCATATTGGAAAAGAAGAAGTTAAACTGTCACTGTTTGCAACTGAGATGATATTGTACATAAAAAATCCTAAAGAATCCACTTCAAAACTACTAGAGCTAATATCTGAATTCAGCAAAGTTGCAGGATCCAAAATTAATACACAGAAATCTGTTGCATTCCTATACACTAATGATGAACTAGCAGAAGGAGAAATCAGGAAAATAATTCCATTCACAATTGATTCAAAAAGAATAAAATACCTAGGAATAAACCTAACCAAGGAAGTGACAGACCTATCCTCTGAAAACTACAAGACACTCATGAGAGAAATTAATGAAGATACCAATAAATGGAAGCACACAAGAATTAATATTGTCAAAATGGCCATCATGCCTAAAGCAATCTACAGATTCAATGCAATTCCTATCAAAATACCTACAGCATTCTTCATTGAACTAGAGAAAATTGTTCTAAAATTTGTATGGAAGCACAAAAGACCCTGAATAGCCAAAGCCATCCTGAGAAGGAAGAATAAAGCTGGGGGGATTACGCTCCCTGATTTCAAGCTCTACTACAAAGCCACTGTAATCAAGACAATTTGGTACTGGCACAAGAAGAGACCCTTAGACAAATGGAACAGACTAGAGAGCCCAGATATAAACCCAAGCATATATGGTCAATTAATATATGATAAAGGAGCCATACAATGGGGAAATGACAGCCTATTCAACAACTGGTGTTGGCAAAACTTTACAGCTACATGCGAGAGAATGAAACTGAATTAGTGTCTATCCTCATACACAAAAGAGACTCAAAATGGATCAAAGACCTGAATGTAAGTCATGAAACCATAAAACTCTTAGAAGACAACATAGGCAAAAATCTCCTGAATATAAACATGAACAAGTTTTTTTCTGAATTCATCTCCTTGAACAAGTGAAACAAAAGGAAAAATGACCACATGGTACTAGATGTACTAAAAAGCTTTTGTACGGCAAAGGACACCATCAACAGAATAAAAAGGCATCCTACAGTATGGGAGAATATATTTGTAAATGACATATCTGACAAGGGTTTAACATGCAAAAGATATAAAGAACTCACATGCCTCAACACCCAAAAAGCAAATAGCCCAATTCAAATTTGGCAGAGGATATGAACAGACAATTCTCCAAAGAAGAAATTCAGATGGCCAACAGGCACATGAAAAGATCCTCTATATCACTACTTACCAGGGAAATGCAAATAAAAACCACAATGAGGTATCACCTCACACCAGGTAGGATGGCCAGCACCAAAATGACTAAGAACAACAGATGCTGGTGAGGGTGTGGAGAAAGGGAACCTTCCTACACTGCTGGTGGGAATGTAAGCTAGTTCAACCATTGTGGAAAGAAGTATGGAGGTTCCTTAAAAAACTAAAAATAGAAATACCATTTGACCCGGGAATTACACTCCTAGGAATTTACCCAAAGAATATAGTTTCTCAGATTAAAAAAGACATATGCACCCCTGTTTATTGCAGCACTATTTACAATAGCCAAGATATGGAAGCAACCTAAATGTCCATCAGTATAGATGAATGGATAAAGAAGAGGTGGTACATATACACAATGAAATACTATTCAGCCATAAGAAAGAAACAAATCCTATCATTTGCAACAACATGGATGGAGCTGGAGTATATTATGCTCAGGCAGAGAAAGACAGGTATCAAATGATTTTCCTCATTTGTGGAATATAGCATTGAAGCAAAACTGAAGGAGTTAAACAGCAACAGACTCAAGACTCCAAGAAGGGACTAGCGGTTACCAAAGGGGAGGGGTGGGGGATGCTGGGTGGGAGGGAGGGAGAAGGGGATTCAGGGGATTCTGATTGGCACACATGGTGCAAGGGGTCACGGGGAAGACAGTGTAGCATAGAGAAGGCAAATAGTGATTCTATGGCATCTTACTACACTAATGGACAGTGATTGCATTGGGGTTGGGGGGACTCGATAATATGGGTGAATGTAGTAACCACATTGTTTTTTGTTACCATGTGAAACCTTCATAAGAGTGTATCAATAATACCTTAATTAAAAAAATAAAGGTGAAAAAAAGAGGTATTTTTGGATACTGACATTGAGGAGTTTTATTGTCCATTATATAAAGACACAAACCAACATCAAGAATGTGCAATCACTGAATAATTTTAAATTCTATTTAGTCATGCCTGTTACCACCATGTTTCTTGCCTGCTTGTTTATATTCCTTGGGTTAGGTTTGTAAAGGTGTATTTTCAAGAGGTATGACCAGTGCTCTCTGCTAATGTTATGTCCTCATACATTTTGAATGGACAACAGAGGAGGGAGGAGGGGTGGTGACAGTCAAAGGGTAGAGGCCGGAGTCTGGGTGAAGGCAGCACTGGTCCTGGAATGATTAATGTTGGTGCCATGGGGACTACACAAGCTGAGCAGCCAAATGTGCATACCAAGGGGATCTAACGTATTGAATTTTGTAGGATGGCTGCAAAAGATCTTCGTTGTGTGTGCTCATCTTCCAATGCAACAATGACACTCCTTCCATCAAGAGGTGGGCACTGATTTTTCCCCCCATGAATGTGGGTGGCTGGTGACTGTGGTTGAAGTGTTGATTCCTAAACTAGGTCAGAAAGGTGATAGACTTGCTCCCTGGGATACTACTGGGATGCTAGTTCTTGGAACCTGAGGCCCAGGTCACGTGGAAAGCCCATGTGTAGGTACTGGGGATGACAGCCCAAGCTGACATCCCAACCAACAGCAGCACTGATCACCAGACTTAGGGGTGAGGAAGCCTTCAGATGGCTCTAGTCTCAATCACCACTGACTGTAACCATGTGACAGGCTCTGAGTGAGAACTTCCCACCTCAACCTAGTCAAACTCCAGAACCATGAGAGATACTAAAAAAATGATTGCTGTTTTAATCTACCAAGTTTTGGGGTGATTTGTTACCCAGCAAGAAATACAATTAAGGTTCATCAGTCAGAGGGTCTGGGATAGGAGAGTTAGGTGACAGATGCATTTCCAAAGTCAAAGCTAAACAGCAGAAAAGAGTTTGAGCACTGAAGAAGGATTGGAGGTAAAGGATGAGTTAGCCATTAACGGAGCCTATAATGAAACATGACTGGTCATGGTTCTGTGGCAGACTATTTACCATCTTGCTTTTTTAAAGGTAAGACCACAGTTGTATCCTTTCCCCTGCCTGCCCCCATCCCAACTTTTTATCATGGATAATGTCAAACATTTGCAAAAGTGAAGAAACTAGTACAATGAGCCCCATATTTATTGTCCAGGTTTCAACATGATCAACTCATGGCCAACCTTATTTATCTAAATCCCTATTAATTTTCCTCCTTTACATTGTTTTATAGGAAATCCCAGTTATCATACATTATCCTTACATATTTTAGATATAGGTCTAAAAGATAAGGACTATTTTAAAAAACATTTATTACCACAATATCATTATCATACCTAAAAAAAGGAACAAATGGACAATTATATATATACACATACATACACATATATGTAACAATTTGTGTTTAAATCAGAGTCTGAATAATATCAATAATACCAGTACATCATAGAAATATGTAATGTATGTGTAATTTTGAATACTTAGAAAAGGTGAAATTAATTGTGATGTTTTATTTTATCCAATGTATCAAAAATAATACCATTATCATTTCAACATTTATCATCACAAAATATTTTAATAAGATATTTTACATGATTTTTCTCACATTAAGTCTTTGAAATCTGATGTGTACTCTACGTGCTTCAAGTTAGCCACATATTGCTAGTGGCGACGATCAAATTGGACAGTGCAGATCTTTTCATTGCAATTAGTCAATCTGTTTCTTATGTTACTTTTAATCTACAGGATCCCTCCCTCCACCTCCTTCTTCCTTTTTTCCTTTGTAATTTATTTGTTGAAGATACCATGTTGTTTGTCTAAAGAGTCTTCCTCATTCTGGATTTTGCTGCTTTGCATCCCTGTGGTATCATTTACCATGTTTTTCTACTCCCTGTATTTCCTATAAACAAACGGCTTGCTCTAGAAGCTTGATCAGACCTAGAAATTTTGTCAAGATTACTTGTAGTTTGTGTAGTATTCTTCCATTGGGAGACACATAATGACTGGCAGCCACTGGTGATCATTGTCTTAGATTCATTCCTTTATTAAGGGTTGTGGGTTATTCTATTATTCACTTTTTTTTTTTTACCAGGAATATTACTATTAGGAGGAAGCTCCCTACATCAATTTGGTAATGCTAATGATAATTGTGGCTTGATGTTGTCATTTCATAAATTACTGCTTTAAACTTGCATAAAAATCAGTAAAAACGCCTACTTCCTTGTTATGAAGAGTACTATGCAGATTATGGTTAGTTTTTCTTAAAAGTTATTTTTGTTTCCTATGAGTGTAACACATGGTACTGTGCTGAAAACTATTGTACACTTAAATCGGGTAAATTTTATGTTATGTGAGTTATATCTCAATAAAGCTCTTATTAAAGATCTGCTGGCACTGCACTCAAGAAATGTTTCCAGGTAGAATGATATGATGCTTGGAGTTTACTTCAAAAAGATTAGACATGATCTGATAATTGTTGAAGCTGAGATATGGGCTCAAGGGGGTTCATTATACTATTTTCCACTTTCCTATATATTTGATGTTTTCCATAATTAACATTAACATTTAGAGATATTTGGTTCTGAGATAGTTATTAGCAGGTCATAACCCTCACAGCTGGAATGGTCTGGTTGATAGCCTGGCCTCTGGAGGCAGTCTACCATGTTTTGAATTCTGGCTTTTCTGTGTGACCCTGGGAAAGCTATGCAACTTCTTTATACTTCAGTTTCCTCATCTGTAAAATGGAGGCACCAAGCACCTACCTCATTGAGATGTTACAAGGATTAAATGAAGTTAGGATTCACAAAGTGCTTGGAATGCTGTCCCATGCTTAGTAAGCATTATGTATGTTCACGTTGTGTTTTAAAAAAAATGGCTAGAGGAAAGGAAGGAGAGAGAGACACCCTGACAGAATGAGAGTACCTGTTAGCAAAAGGGGGAATACCAAGTCTGAGGAATTTGAAGTCACAAGATCTTGAAGTAATTTACACCCCATTCATTTTGATGAAGCAAGAAGGGGGCAAAAGGCATAATCCTCACAAGGGACAAGGCTGTCCCCTTTCAGCACTGAACCTTTTGTTGTATCAGTGAGCAGAGAATAAACCTTCAGCTACAAATGGAGAAATGTTTGCACTTTTTTCTTCACCCATAGTATTTATTATCCCAGCATTACTGCCATGGGAAAGCAGCACACTTTTCAGACCATGTGTATGCATTTAAAATTTTTCTTTCTTTCTTTATTGAAATAGTTGATATATAATATTAGTTTCAGATAAACAGCATAGTGATTCAATAATTATATACATCACTACATGCTGACCATGGTTAAGTGTAGTTACCCCGTAACCATACCAAGATATTACAGTATTATTGGTTGTATTCTCTATGCTGTACTTCCGTTCCTGTGACCATTTTATTTTACAATTTGAAGTTTGTACCTCTTGCCGTACATTCTCAAGTTTTGCTTCCTGCATGAACACTTATGAATCGAGATCCATGTGTAGCCTACAGATACCAACAGACAATCCAGAGTGGGGGTCTAGGGAGTTGCCGGCATGCTTTGGTTTCCTCTGGGACAGAGAGGGGAGCACCAGCGATAGAATGTGAAACTTTAAAATGGCTTTATATGGTCTTAAAATACGTGTTTTGGCCCAGGCGTCTCACTAAGGATAGCACCCATAGTGAATGTCTGTTGTTCGTGTGAAGAACAGGGAAAGTAAGTTTCTAAGCTTTCAGATGAAAGCCCAAAGTTGTTTGGGATGGGAGTTCACAGTCCCTTTTGGGTGGTTTAACCACCTTTGTCCTCCTGACCATAACATTTAAAGTTTTGTGGCTTGCAACCACCCTATAAGAAATACAGTTTATATGACAATTCAGTACACACGTGTATATATGACTGAAAGAAAATCTTCATGAAGCAATACCCTTACTGTGCTAGCTGTATTCAGATGTCTTCTATTCTTTTCATCATCTCTTTTAAAAAATGCTGGTTACAACCCACTGACTTGATTTTATGACAAGGAATTCGGCTTTGGCACCATTATTGCTGTCCTGGAGCTTGGCTTTTTCCTCCTCACATCATGATATCTCTGGTACTCCATGCTGTAGGGATGGTGTTAGCACCTGTGCCTCCTCTTGCCTCCCTGAGGGTGGGTGACCTCCGTGAGATGAAAGATGTTAGGAGTTTGGGGACAGGACCATTTCAGTCCATGAAACCCTTTTGGTTGAACACACATGGTTGATCACAGGATGATTTCCTCCTTATTTTTAAAGAAATAACTTTATCTTCCCTTGCCTCCCCTCACTTTTAAATTGAGAGTATGCTTTTGGTTTTTGAACATCCATACTTCTCATCTACAGGGAGACGAATGCTGTTGACATGCACAAAGGGAAGGGCTGCTCAGATGCCAGCGCAGAAAAGTTCCTGTCTTTCCCAGGCCCTCAGCATCATTTGTCAGATGTCTGGGAATGCATTCCCATGGAACATGGTGAAGCAGGCAGGTTCAGTGCCTCCTCACACTCCCAACTGACCCTGGCAGCCATTTTCCTGCTTGCCGTGGAGAGGAAGGAGAAAGGAGATGACTGTGCTTCTCAGTCCATCATTATGTAAAGTGTTTTCAGCTTTGGTGCTTGAAAATTATCACTCCGTCCCAAAAGCATGCAGTAGTTTCAGCTAGCAGGCCAGGTACAGATTTCTTTTTCTATACATTGATGGGTACATTTGTGTGGTCATATTTTTTCTCATCAGGAAAGATTTTCCACTGCGTTTTCCTCTGTGGCTAAAGCATGATTCTTGGTTCTGACTCTGCCTTTGGATGGGTCCTTGGACTACCTCCATGGAGATGTTCTCAACGCTGCAGACGGAGGCATCAGTTTTTCCTGGCCATCCACTACTACCTCTCACCCACTCTCCCCACCATGAACCCTGGACATTCATTTATTCCTTTAATTGTTCAGTAAGCATTTACTGAATTTCCGCTAAATGCAGAATGCTGTACTCAAGGCTTTGGAGACTCCACAAACATAAAGGAAGAAAGGATAAAAGGTGATTCTTGTCTTTGAATCACCAGTTGATATTATGACAAGAAGAGCAGTTATCTAGTTAGAGGAATAAAATGCGTATGTAAAACTTGCATAGCAAATGATCAGTCTCAGAATGCTTTTCTTGTGTGTAACGCATAACATCTTCTATCTTGCATTGTAGTTTTCCATGTGCAATAGAAATTTCCCCTGACCTTTATTCTAATTCTTCTTGTTATTTGACTCTTTCTGCATGAGAGGCAAACTCTTTATTTTGTTGCTCCTGTATCCTTCACCCACCCTGGCACATGCCCACCACATGGCAAGTGTGCTTCCCTTCCCCTTTTCTCCCTCCCTCCCTTTCTTCCTTCTTTCCTTGTATTTGGATTGTGATAAAGATTTTATATAAACCATTACTTAGAGATACTCCTTCAGGCTTATCAGACCAACCCACCTTACATGGACTCCCAGTTGCATCTGGGTAGGGGGAGGAGAAGCAGGACATGAGCCTGAGGACACCAGTGGGTCAGATGATGTTAGCTCTTGACTGGCATAATAAGAAATTCAGCTTTTACCTAGAAAGAAGCAGATAATTAGTCACAGGTAAATATTGAATATTTACTATGGGCAGGCCTGTTCTAGGCACTAAGGATACAGCAGTCAGATAGGTTCCCTACATTGAAAGGGCTTATATTCTAGTGGGGAAGACAGATAAGCACCAAAGTAGATGGTGGTTAGCATTAGGAAGAAGAGAGTGTCGTCAAGGAGAGTGCCTGTGGTTGGGGAACATTGTTCTGCTTAGGGTGGCCAGGTCAGGCCTCTCTGAGGTGGTGATGTTTGTGGGGACAATGGAAAAATAGGAAGGAGGAAATACATTCTAAGCATGAGGCATGGCAGATGCAAGAGACCTTCAGGGACAGAGCAAGGGGGTAGGGTGGTTGGAGCATGGAGGCTGGGGTACAAGTGGGGTAAGAAACTCGGAGAGTTTAAAGGGGGTGGTCAGTTCATGTCGGGCTTTGAATGTTGTGGTAAGAAGTGCAGATATTTTTACTGGTTCAGTGGAAAACTTGGGAAAGTTTAAAGAAAGATAGTTGACCTATTTATGCTTTTAAAGAATATTCTCATAGTTGCCTGGAGGATCAACTGTAGTTGGTCAAGACACAGAGGGACCAGTTAAAAGGCTATTGTAGTCCAGAGAGGAGATTAGAGTGGCCTCAACTGGGGTCATACAGAGGGTCACATGCCAGGAGGTGGCAGGATAGAAATGCATTTATGTCTGACCCATTCCCTGATCAGTCCAGAGCAACGACCTAAGGCCATGTAGGAACTCAGACTGTTGATAGAGAAGAACAGAGCTTACAGCTCAGAGAGAAGCTGCTGAGTTTCTGAGGCAGCCTCTCATTTTATTTCACTATTTAACTCATGATCAGGCAATTTCATTAAATGGAAAACTACTATTGATGAGAATGGAAAGGTGATTTAAGATCGATTGTGAAAACCCAGGAACAGATGGGTTCAGAGCAATGATCTAATCTTCAAAGAATGAATAATTCCATTGTTTTTCAAATGATTCCAGGCCATATAAAAAGATATCTTTCCAAATGATTTTATGAACTCATCATAGCTTTAATATTGAAACCTGAGAAAGGTAGGGAAAAATATAGACAAGTGTCATTTATGAATATAGATGTAAAATTATAAATCAAGTATTAGCAAAAGTAATCTGGCAATGACTCAATAGAACACATTTTGACCAAGTATTTTTATTTCAGAAATTTAAGGATAATCAATAGGAAGAAATCTAGCAATATATCTTATCAGCAACTCATATGATCATTTCAATGGATATGGACGAGTACCTGATGAAAGTTAACATTCATTCAAATTAAAGTAAAATAGGAGCAGAAAGGAATTCTTTGGGGTAGTACATTTAGCTGACAAGCATTATTTGTCCCATTACTTAAAAAGTTAAGCTTTCTTAGCTTTATAATAAAATATAAATGTTCTGAACTTGCTAACCAGCTGACTGCAAACAGCTGGCCAGCTAATTACATAAAAACCCAGTGAACTAGTTAGGCAGACAAATTCTCCTTGTTTTACTTCATCGCCAAAGTTACAAAATGCTTATGGCATTCCCCTCATTTCTGTAACATGAGATGTCATGAGACCTCCTTCTCTATGTTTGTCTGACAGTAGAGAACTGTGCACAGTCCAAACTGAAGGTCAAGGAGATGAACGCAGCCTAACCTGTGTTGGTCCTGTGTAATCCTGATGTAACTTCTCTGTAGTCCTATGTCTTTGTTTATATATGAATTACCAATGTGACTGGTTATATCCAGTTCTAATACAGAATTAACTAAAATAAAGACTATGTACCAAAACCTGACAGTAAATATCCTAGAGTCAAGTCATAAGAACTATTTTTATTAAAACTGGGGACTACTTGGGGATGTCCACTATCACCACTGTTATTTAACACTGATTGGGAGGTATTAGTGATGTAGCATAATAATAAAATACAATAATTGATATAAATATTGGAAAAAAATAGAAATTTTCACCTTTTGCTGATGATATGATTTTATATTTAAAAAACCCAAGATACCCGTAAATCAAAATATGTAAGAATTAATAATAAAATTCGGTTAGATGACTGCTACAAGGTTATAGTACAAGAATTGGTCATTTCTTCTATTTTAATAATAAGCACTAAGTAAGGAAAATAGAAAAAAATAGAATTTACATAAGTGACAAAAACTATAAAGTACTTAGGAGTAAGTTTTAAAGAAAAGCAAAGGAACTATAAGAAAAAAATTATAAAATCTTATTGTATGACATAAAATAAGATTTGAATAAATGGTAAGGCAATGTTTTTAAATGAGAAGGCAATAAAGTAGAAAGTATCTCCTGAATTAATATAAATTTGATGAAATTTAGATTAGAATACCAACAGGGCATTTAGAAAAATCTCTTTGGGACTGGGTAAAATTACCATAAAGTTTATAAGTAAGAACAGGCGCTTAGTAATAGTCAAGAAAAGTTTGAAAACAACAAAGGAGGGACTTCCATATCAAATACTAGAACATACTACAAAGCTATTCAATTCAAAACAATATGACAGTGGCATAGGAATAGACAAATATACAAATGGGTCAAAGTAGAGAAAACAGATATAGATCTTAGCATGTAAGAGATTTTTAAATGCAAGAAACTGGTATTTTATTATGTTGGGAGAAGTTAGAATTATTTATGAAATACTAAGCCTAGAAGAAATCTAGAGGAAATAAGGTTTGACCTTTATATTACAGTATATACAAACAGAATTTTAAGACAGTTCAATAATGTAAATAAAGAAAAGAAACCACAATGAAAATTCTGCAAGAGAATTGTGGGAAAATGATCTACATTCTTGGTATGGCAAACATCTCAAGTTGGACTGGAAATCCAGAAATTGTATTGGATATGTATGTACTCGTGCAAATTTTTCCCAAATGGCAATCATATGGGAGATGGTTGAACTCAAAAGTGGTCAGGGAATGCAAATTAAAGTAACAGTGAGATATCCTTTAGTATCTACCATACTGGAAAAGAGTGTAACATCAGTAACACCTATTGCTGACAGATCCAGAGAAATAGTCTTATTTATTTGTTTATTTCCAAAATCAAGCAAATTCTCCTACATGGCCACAATACAACCATCCAATTCATGAAACTAGCATTGATATATTTATTACTACTATTCAAGTTCCCAAGTTACCTCAGGCTTCATTCAAGTTTCACAAATTATCCCAATAATGTCCTTTAAAACAACAAAGGATCCAGTGCAAAATCATGGGGTGCATTTAATGGTCATGTCTCTTTAGAACAGTTCCTTAGTTTTTCCTTGAATTTCCTTATTACTTTTGAAGATTAGAAGCCAGTTTGTTTTTGGAAGACTGTCCTTCAATTTGGATTTGTCTGATGTTTCTTCATGGTTAGATTCAGGTTGTGCATCTTTGGCAGGAACACCACTGCGTTGGTGG